>NC_079454.1:8817771-9023030 GCF_903798145.1 Danio aesculapii
TATTATACACTTATATACACTACATTATTAACAACATGTACTAACAAATAATTAAGGTAGCCATTATTCGCACATTAGCTCTTGTGACTCATGTTGTTGTTAAAGTTTATGATTAGCGCGCGCCTTAATTCATCAATTCATATTAATGTTTAATTTACATATTAATACATCATTATTCATGTACTATTATTGTAAAGTGTTACTGATTAGAGTATATGTTATTAAACTATTTTGAATATCAGACTGGACTGATTTGAAATGAAACCCCTGGCTTGTCCTGGTAAACAAACAGGTCCCAACTTTCTTCATCTAAAATCTTTATCAGATCCCTGCTTAATATCTCTGCCTAACTGGAATGTTGAGTGCTGCCCGTATGACATCTTGTGATTGGAAACACAAAATATAAGGAGAAAAAAGCAGATGTGTATCTCAAATTATGTGCTACTGCATGTTTATATCAGGTTTTAGTGGCGAGTAGGCGGTGTTTGTTTGTGATCTCATCCATGAGCACAGATGCATCTCAGATTTCCATCAGAACCATGTGTAAATTTACACTATGTGATCTCATATAAGACTATGTTTCCATCCACCTACTATTATGCACATTTTTAATATGTCCATAAAAATACTTGGAGGCTGCATTGTGGCTCAGTGGTTAGCACTATCGCCTCACAGCAAGAAGGTCGCTGGTTCGAGTCCTAGCTGGGTCAGTCGACATTTCTATGTGGAGTTTGCATGTTCGCGTGGGCTTCCTCCGGGTGCTCCGGTTTTCCCCACAGTTTAAAGACATGTGCTATAGGTCAATTGGATGATCTAAATTGGCCTCCATCTAATTAAATCTAATTAACTGTCATTGTGTTCATTTTGTTTTATTTTTATCTTCTTAGGCACAAGTCATTTATTATATAAGAAAAAAGGCCCACAGTGGCTCCTCCTGCCACAGCAAATTCCATTTTCCTTTTTGATATTTTGCTCCAGTTGGATAGTAGTGCTTTATTCGCAAATGTTTTGTGGGATATTCCAGCCTGATCTCTCGAGAAAATGTAACTCTTTTACGTTTTGTCAGTTTAGTGGCTATTTCATACAAATTCGTACAAGTTCCGACGTACGAGAATGTATGATTTTAAAAATGAGGCGTGGCACCCAACCCCACCCCTAAGCTCAATCGTCATTGAAGATTAGCAAATTGTACTAAATAGAAATGAGATCGTACAAATTCATACGAATTAGCCATTACATCAAAAAGTTATGAATTGCTGTGAGATCATGTTGGATATTCCCGTTTTGCACATTTTATATGGTAACATAGACACAAAAGGCAACATAGAATTACTTGTGGTTCCTGACAATACATTGTTTTATGAAGTAAAAAATCAGCAGATACAATGTAAATGAACATTGTTTACTACATTATTACCAGAGTTGGGTGTAACGCGATCCACAGTAATGCGCTTTTATATTCTAACATTTTTGAGGAACACGATAATGTAACGTATTACATTTTAAATTTGTAGAATTTGATTACAGTTACACAATGAGTACTCAATAAGTCAATGTAACTGTGTCACTTGCGTTACAAATAAAGTTTTTATAAGAAAAAATACTTCTGTGCTGTGCAATATGCAAGCTGAAATGGATGCTGTCGAGAGTGGTTGCTTCTTCAAGTGTAAATACAGACATTACTTTGATTTCATTGAGCGTAAAAACAAAAATATTGCTGTGAAATTCAGTCTATGTCCAATCTCTAAAGAAATTTCGACTGCTTTTAACTCGACCAGCAATTTTGTTCAAGCACTTGAACAGCATCATATAACGATCCACCAGTCCACAATCCACCAAGGAGGAGACTGGCACCCAAATACAAGGCAATCCGACTCAGCCTAAACAGGCTAAATTGGATTTTTGACAGGATCGGGAGTGAAAGTATGTTCTGAATGTGAAGAGAACAAGGTTATAATAGTTTTGGATTTTTCATTAGTTTTAGTTTTTATTTCGTTTTGACTTTTCGTTTTCAAATTCAGTTAGTTTTAATTCGTTTTTTAGAGGTAGATTTACTAGTTTTTATTAGTTTCATTAGTTGTATTAGTTTTTTTTTTCTAAATAAGGATATTTGTTAGGTGCAATATTCAAAATCAATAGAATAAATATTGTATAATAATAAAAACTGCCATACATTTTTTGAAACCTGTATTTATACATGAACACATACATGATCGTCTACCAATGTGTTCAGTATGTTAAGTATGTGTTCAAGGCTGCTCTGAGGTTAGATAAACAGTAGTAATGGAAAGTTCAGATATTTAACGCGGATGTTTGGACTCAACATATCAAAATCATGTACTCAGCAAGTGTAATTTCAGTCAGTTAAAACATCACCATGATCTGAAAAATGTAAAGGTATGCAATGTAAAGTTTTGCAAGCCAACTATGATTCACTTGCTTACATTACGATTCTCTGTTATGAAATAAACTTACGTTTTGTACACCAGATCCTCTCATTTAGGCCCTCGGTTTAACCGTGGTGGTGTTGTTCAAGGTTAGTTCAGCTACAGCAGGCTGTCATGTACTTTTTGTTTGGTTCACTGAATCACACATGCGCAGTATTATCGATTCACCGCTTTCAAATTTGGCCTCAGTGTAATGTTACTGTTCTAATAAATGAATGAGAGTATATATTGGATTATTTTGAGTCAGAGGTGGATATTAGGCTTGTTAAAATGTAAATAGTTAGTGGCTAAGTGCTTACTGGAGACGCGAATCGTTTCAAATGATTCAGTTCGTTTTGCTGAACTACTTCAACCGGTTCACTTAGAAGGTCCGGTTAAAAAGATTCGTTTGCGATCGCGATACAGAAATAAACCCCATTATTGGGCACAAATGTGTTAAAGTAATAGTTTTAAGTGCCTGTAATGCTGTCACCGTGCTGCTGTCTTGTCCACTCGTTTTTGTCACGGGAGCAACAGCGAGGACTGACTGGAGGAGAACCGGCTCGATCTGACCAATGGCAGTAGGATTACAGACTCTGAGGTGCGAATGGGTCAAACACCTGCTGCGCGGATTAGATTTACTTCTAAAAGGCTTACAGTAAGGTTATGTATTAAATACATTCACAAATACGAAAACGAATGAGGTTTTTGCTATATTTTTTATTAGTTTCAGTTCGTTTCGTATGAACACAATACAGTTTCAGTTAGTTCTTTTTTTTTAAACTCTCGTTTTTATTTTTTATTAGTTTACATTTTAGTTTTCGTTTTTTCATTAGTTTTCATTAACTATAATAACCTTAGAAGAGAAGCGTATCTGCTTGGGGCAGTTCACATATCTCATCTTTTACACGTGCACACATATTGGGAGCGCATATGGAGCACGCTCACATTTCCCAGGCGCACCAGTTGAAAACTGCAAGTCACGTGACAAGAACTGACCGATCAGCTTCATATTTTGTAAGCAATATACACATTTCGGTATACTAATTACCTCAGATTCTTCTCAGTTTATTCTTCATGTTTCTTTGTGTAAAAAAAAAAGTATTTTGAATATGTCAAGCTGCTGTGATCAACCCATTGTAATGTTTTTCAGTGAATATTAAATTACTGAAAGAGCTGCAGTTTATTTTGTATTTTTATAGGTATATTTTATGTTTTAAAAGTAACGTCAAAGTAAAGTTATTAGTAATCTGATTACTTTTTACATAAAGTAATCAGTAATGTAATCAGATTATCCATTTGTTCTTAAACATTTATTCTTATACAATAAGAACACGTCATATACTTGTCATCACAAAGTCTAATATAATAAAATGTGTTGTCATCAAGGGATTTTAACTGCAGCAACTGACCTAAGCTCTTGCTCTTGTTTTGCTCCCGTGGTACATGTGAATGCAAGGCAGATGCAATGCGAGCCATGTGCTACATACAATGACAACACAAGACTAAATGCAAGACACAATCACACAATAAGTAAAAAGGCTTACTGTGTGCTCACATATGTATGCATGTTCAGATCCCAGTGCCAAACCCAAACTGTAACCAACTTGACAGAAGCTCTGAGCTTGAACAACACACCGTGGACAAACAACATAAACAAAAGGATGAGACCATGTGACCAAGCCTACCTGTGAGTGTGCTCAGCTCGAATGCACCTGAGACCATGTGCTCAAACAAATTTAGGATAATGAGTATAAGACACCATCAAAGACTGCCTAGAACTCTGCCACCAAAACAAGAATATAGGGCAGGGCCCTGACATTAATAACAGTTCTAGCAGGAGGCCAGGTGGAACTGGAGGGACTAACCAGGGAGGAACAAGAGGGGGCGATAAAGGAGAATCCAGTGGGTCAGAGACCCCAGCAGCTTGGAGCTTGGGTGGGGCTAGCAGATCAAGGATCCAGACTCAAGCCGACATTGCATTGAGCCAGGGCAGCGCAGAAAGGGCAAGGAGCCGGACTAGGGCAGACAGAGCAAGGAGCCAGTGCCATGCACACAGGGCAAAGAGCTTGGGTTGAGAAAACACTGTCACATTCTGGGGTCAGAACCAACAATGGTAGGTGCTCTGGGGCATGGAGCTGACACTGAATAAGGTAAGGAGGATTTCCTCCTCCGGCTCCTCTTCTGGGACTGTGTGGGGGTAGGGAAGGATGTGAGTGGGGACTCAAATGCAACTAAAAATGGGTATTTTTATTTGACAAATCAAAAAAAACAAAAGACGACAAAAACTACCAGAGGGGAAAAAACACAGACTAAAGAACAAACCAGACCAGGCTGGAGTTGCAAGGTAGGCCACAAACTCGATCAGGGAAGGAACAACCACACAGAGAAACACAGATGATAAATAGGCACAGGACAGCAAACATGATGAAGCTTAGAGAAGAACAAATCAAGAAAAATCAAGAAAAACAGGTGAACAGAATGAACTGATAATGATATACTAAGGTGGTAGGAACAAGACAATCAACAGGAGAGCACATGTCACAAAGAGACAAAAACAGAAGCCATGTGCTCACGTCAAATCAGACGATAATAATACCACAACAAGCCTGTGCACTCAAATAAAGACAAAAACACAGAGATAGAAGAAATGAGTGCACAGCCTGAGTAAACTTCACCAGAGGACTATATCCAAGACTGGACAGGACTTGTTTTCGGACTTTGCTACCAAAACAAGAATAAACAAGACCAAAGTGACAGGGCCCAGGGAGGAACAGGAGGGACAGACAATGGTGGATCCAGTGGGTCAGGGACCCCGGAAGAGGGACAGAGTGTAGCTGGATGGACAGACCAGAGAGGAATAGGAAAGGCAGACCAGGAATGATCAGAGGGGGCAAACAAGATAATAGCCTTAATGGGGACAGGAAGGGCTGAAGCCATGTGGGCAGCTGGTTGGACTGGAGGCCTGTGTGGAACCGGCAGGGCATTGAACTTCACTGAAGCAGGGGCAAGGAGTGGAATGGAGGCAGTAGGGCGCTGGCAGGGCAAGTGAAGAAGTTTATGTCTCATAATGTTTACCTATTTTATTTTACTTTTTAGTACACCATACTTGCACCCAAACTGAATAATCAAAAACATGTTTATATCTTCTCTACCATGTTTTAAGTGGCGGTTCTTCTGTTGCCCTCAACTTGATGGCTTCCATTGCAACTGCATAGCATTATTTATAACCAGACCACACTTGCCGTTAGTTTGTTATGAGGGACTGGTGCGCTAATTGAAAGCCCCATCCCCTAAATGCTCCAGCTTAAAGTTAGCACTGGAACTACCTCTGTGGAAAAGGGGTATATGTGAGTCATTTATTTGTAATGGTAGAAAAACACAACATTCAATTATGTCCCGCTTTATTTTTATTTTTGCATTGCTATTGGTCTATTGCATTAGTCATTATGGAAATTGGTCATTATGGAAACTTTCTTTATACTCATGGGATTGTGGTCTTGAGCTAATCAACCACGTTTTTAAATATGATCTAAAGTGTTAACCATAGCACCTTTCACGACTGACATTTCACGACTCATTTCAAAGATGCTAAAAGATTTTTGGTTAATTATTTCCGACAAAAATGACTTGGTGAAAAGGAAAGACAGATCATAATGTAAATTTTAGTAAGTTGAGGTAAGACTCCAAAAGCTTTGGGCCTTGAAAGGAAGTTACAGCGAGGTCACAGGATATCAGCTGACCCTTGTGGTAGAGGGCTGCTCAGACAGTTTCTTTCTAAAGTGAGAAAGGGGCAGAATAAACAGGAAGACATTTACATCACCTCTGTGTCATTTTTAAAACCGTTAAATCAGTCTTGCATTAGTTTGGAAAGTGTGCCAGACGGTATGACCATCATCAGTATAGGAGAGCGAATGAAACCAGAAGATACAGATTTTTTAACTTTTTTTTTTATTTAACGCCTCACATGGAGTGGAAACTGGACATCCTGTGACGCATGTAATACCGCTAAAGTTCCCAAATTCATCAGAATGGAAAACTAAACGTCAGATATGTACCACTCATTATTTCAATTATAATCCGAAGAACTGATTTAAAGTTATATTGATCAGAATCTATATAGCTGTATTTTAATCTTAAATGTTTCTATGCTTTATGGATGTTGCATGAGAATGCCTAATATAATTTATTTCGGCAATAGGCTTTTGTATAATAAGCTTACCAATATTGCTATGTCTTGTTACATATCAACAGGTGAAAAGGGAAGATATTTTATCTGTGCAAGCTATAAAACTGTTGCAATAAATGTATTTTATATATGTTTAGGAAACTTATGTTCATCAGAGAATCCTAGAAAAAATTAGGGCATTGGTTAGTTTTCAGCATTGGTAATATATTTGAGCACAAAATCAGCTTATTAGAACAATCTCTGATAGATGATACAGTGGTGAAAATTAAAGTAATGACTGTTGAAATTTCAACTTCGTAAATTCTATGAATTATTTTTAATTAATGAATTATTTCACTATATTGTATAGTAGCAAATGAAAGCAGATTTGAATCACTTGATGATTTGAACACTTTAATGCCAACCCCAATATAAATATTTGGAATTCATGTCACCAAAAACAGAATGAAACACATAAGAATAACTTAAGAAAGAATGTTGAACACATTTTGTTTCCACTGTCATATTAACATTTAACTGTTTTTCATTTAATATTATTAACTTTCATCTACTATGTTACATCTGGTGTGTCATGCTGCTGAACAATACAGTAAAGAGTCCTTTAATTTGATATTAACAAGGTTTACACTAGAAAACAAGAAACATTTAGGAAATTTGCTGGTAATATACTCAAACTCTAATCATCTGAGACATCGCTGCCTTTTTGTGCAGTAGAACATCTAAGAAGATTCCTAAAGGGTCCTGAAACCCTGGACTACATTTTGATCTTTCTCCCCTTCGTTTCATCTAAATGGTTTAAAATCTATATATGGGGGGGAGGGGGTCACATGGTGATGTATCATAGAACTGTGAGTACTATGATGACAAGTCTGTGTCTAATTGTTATTCATGAGACTGAGTTTTGTTATCCCACAAGATCCTAAATGCTTTGGAATCATTCGATCAAACTGTATGACTTCACATTGGCTTGCTGTATTAGGATTGTAATGGTGGGTCACAGTGCTGTAGTGTTATCAAAAGTACCAATTTATGCAATCGTGGACAAAAATTTATAAAAATTGATGATCTACATTTCCCATAAGGGGTGTAACAATACACCAATGCCATGGTTTTGTTACAGTCACCAGCAATCTAGCTACTGCAGATCATTGGAGAACCTTCACTTTCACTCGGACTACAATTCTGTCACCACACAAACTACAATTACTGTCATGCACCTTACACACACCTGTTCCTGTTTAACATTGATAACACTCACACAGCCGAAGGATCACGATGAACTGATTACGTGGACTATAAATACACCACACTTGCAGTCTTGTTCTACCTGTAGCATCACGAAGCGTTTCTCATTGCCTTGCCGTGTTTGGATTCTTTGTTTTGTTTGTTGATTTTTTTTTATGTTAGCTGTCTGTACTGATCTCTTGCCTGGTTTTGATTACTCTTTTGGATTGCCCTTTTTCATTCTGTTTGCTCCTGTGATCGACCCTTGCCTGCCTGACCATTGTTTGTGTAATAAAGTTTCTGCAATTGAATCCTCATCTCCATTGTAAATATCTTATTGTAACAGGTTTGATTCACAGTAGTGGAGTCACAAATTAGTTCGGTTTGGTTCAGTTTGCTGAGAGGGTAGGGTTACTATGAGAGTACTGCGGTTCACACAGTAGGATTTTTTTTTAGGGTTTGAATATCATTACACCCCTGCTGCTTATTGGCCATTGTGTTCAACACAATTTCAAACTTTTTATGAGTAGCACTTAATATGAGTACTGCTTCTTTGCTGTAAATAACTTTATGCATTTCTCATTTGCAAGTGATTCTGGATCAAAGCGACAACTAAATGAGAATTTTGGTGATCATTGACCAATCTTATTTCTCACAAACATTGAAATCTGCTCAAGCACTCTTCCAGCATGTCTTTGTGTAAAGTTTTCCCAAAGATATTGTATTAGACCAATGTACTTCTATCTCAGGTATGTCGAGCTTTCAGTAACAATACAGACATTAATATTTAAATTACCCTCAATCTAATGTGCAAGTGACTAAACTAAAAAATTGGCAGGTACTTGCATACTATAGTCTTGAGCAAATCAGGGGCCTGTTTCAGTAAGGAGGTTCAACCAACTCGGAGTTTAAACCTGAACTCTGAGTTGAGTTACCGAGAGATTAAAACTCAAGAGTTTTCGGTTTCAGAACAGCTGATCTGAGTTAGGTCAGTTAACTTTGAGTAGATCATTTCAGAGTTAAGCACGCACACCGTGACTAGAAAAAGGCATTATCAGTGGAGTGCAGATAAAAAAAAAAAAAGAGATCAGCATTTCTTTTTCTCAGCTGAACTTGATGTGCTCATGCAAAGTTATAGCAAATATATATATATATATATATATATATATATATATATATATATATATATATATATATATATATATATATATATATATATTTGAAAAAGCAACACCGCTGCATTGGTGAAACAGAGACAGTTAGTGTGGGAAAACAGCTGCTCAAGTTAATGCTTAAGTTTACGTTTAAAGTAATAAGTATAAAAGTACATACGTATAATAAAAAAGTAATGTAATGTAATGCGCTTATTAACTTTTCACTTGAAAAAGTAGGAAATTGGCCATAGTTTTGAAGTTATTTCAGATGCAATTGCATTAAATTACATAAAATAAGCTACTGCATAGTTTCTACAACAAATTTTACAAAACAAGAATGCATATAATATAATATAATATAATATGTTGTAATATATATATATATATATATATATATATATATATATATATATATATATATATATATATATATATATATATATATATATATATAATGTGTACAATAATATATAATATTAGGTTCTGTGGCAATGTTTAATTTAAGGTTCCCACTTCTACACACGTTGATCAGTTTAAGATCAAATTTCTAAAGTTGATTTTTTTTTAATAGATTTAAAAGAGCACTTGTGTGTCTGCCTTTATTATTTATCTAGTGGTACAGGTTGATATGACATTTAGAATGTAAGCAGTACTAAAAATAGTTTTTAGAACGAGTAATAATCCCATTAATCTAGTTACAGTACATGTCCCTGTGGAAAGTCAGTGAATTTAAGCTAATTATTTGTTAAAAATGGACAAGCCATTCTCGTGACTTTGCTCTTTGTGTGACTGAAATGTTGGCAATAGCTATGTTTCCATCAAAAAATGTGAATTAAATGTATGTGCAAAACTGGAATATCGCATAAAATATGTGCAAATAAAGGAGTTTTTCCATCCAACGAGTCAGAGAACAAAATCATGACTTCCTGACTAACTGGCGCCAAATATCAACAGTAAAAACAGAATTTACTGCACTAGAAGTAGCTGTGTGAATCTTTTCTTTATTTAATAAATTACTTTCACCTGAGAGAACAATGCCGACACACAATGAACGCGTGGTGGCGTTTGAAGCCATGAGACATGGAAAACAGATGCTCTTGACACACTCCAGACGCTCTGGAGGTAATTTAATAATATAATAACATTAATACTAAAGATTAGATTAGATTTTTGACAACTTTATTGTCATTACACATGTACAAGTACAAGGCAACAAAATGCAGTTTAGGTCTAACCAGCAGTGCAATAGCAGCAAGTGCAGGATACAGGTATAAGTTATAAAGTGCAGTTATAGAAAATCTATGGTAATATTTACAGATGGATGTACTATCAACATTATATACACGTTGTATTAGCTATGAACAGATTTACAATAAATGAATATATGTACAGGATGCTATTAATAATCAGGAGTGGCCGATAGATAAACATAATTACAAATGTCCATGTGCTGTGGGTATGTCCAGTTCAATTAAATGAATCAGTGCAATGAATATGTGCAAACTTTAAATGTGCAAATGTTAAATAGTGCAGTGATTGTTGTTAACAGTAAAACGGTTAAGGCATTTTAGAATGTCTTAGAAAATCTGAAATGACCAAAACAACATTTCAGATTTTTAACAGTGCACTCAACCTGCCATTTTGAAACGGAAAACCCAGAGTTTCTCTCATTTTAGGGTTAACATGCTCTGAGTTTTCACTTAACCTCCTATCTGAAATGGGGCACAGGTGGGTGGAGTTCCTACCATTGGCCGAATACACCCAAAATTTTCTTATTGGTGGCCATTGACTGATTTTCTAAGGTCTGTCATCTTATTACTCACAAACCACAAACTTTGGAAACGGCTCAAGCTCTCTTTCATCTATACTCATCTCTTTGGCTCTACTGTGAGACTTAGTATTGCAACCTTCTATAATCCCATGGTCTGGTGACGCCTCTTCTGTTCCAGCAGTTGATGACTGGATCCGGCTTGGTAAGAGAGTGTAGGACAGCCAGACAGCCAGTCTATCTGTCTACAGCAAATAACACACCCTCCACCAACCTGGACAAAGGTCTGGCTGTCTAGAAGGGATGAGCTGCCAAGCAGGAACTCAGGTCCCAGGTTGGATTATTATTTTCCTTGTTTGCCTGGTTGGACTTCTAACTGTGCAGTACAGGCGTATTACTGCCTGTACTGCTGATTCTGACTCTGAATTATGAATGAGATTAGTTAAACTGTTGTAATTAAGGATGATAAGCCGAGAACTATATGTTTGTTTTTTGCCAGTTGAGTTATTATCAGATTACCAATAAGCTTCAGGATAAACTGTACTGTTAATTATTATACACATGCTGTTTTGTCTCTGAATACTTAGTAGACAGCTCTGTGGGACACACAGATTCGATGTAAGGAAATTTAAACAAAAATAAAACCTTATTTACCTCACAATGATGTAAAAACCTGGGATTGGCTCTTTCTCAGATTTCCTTGTAGCGCTCAGATAGGTCTAAGCAACAATTTCTCTTCCCTTTCATAACATGACACTATGTTGTGGTACATACAATGACACTCCGACGCCCCATTAGATTCCATCAGATCCGCAGCAAAATTGCAGCACCATTTGGAGACACAGATGTTGTATGACAAATTCAAACAACACTTAAACAGTTTTTTTAATAATAATAATAATATTATTAATAATAATACATTTTATTTATAGTGCGCTTTTATCAGACTCAAAGTGCTACTAGGCATACAAAGCAAACAAAGCAGAACAATAAAAAAACAGTAAATAAATAAATAAATAAATAAATAAATAAATAAATAAATTATTATCCCCCCTTTGAAAATCTTTTTCTTTTTTAAATATTTCCCAAATTATGTTTAACAGAGCAAGGAAATTTCCACAGTATGTCTGATAATATTTTTGTCTTCTGGAGAAAGTCTCATTTGTTTTATTTCAGCTAGAATAAAAGCAGAATAAATTTTTTAAAGCCATTTTAGGGTCAAAATTATTAGCCCCTTTAAGCTAAATATTTTTTCGATAGTCTACAGAACAAACCATTGTTATACAATAACTTGCCTAATTACCTTAACATGCCTAGTTAACCTAATTAACCTAGTTAAGCCTTTAAATACAACTTTAAACTGTATAGAAGTGTCTTGAAAAATATCTAGTCAAAAATCATTTACTGTAATCATGACAAAGATAAAATAAATTATTATTAAAATTGAGTTATTAAAACTGTTATGTTTAGAAAGTTGTTGAAAAAATCTTCTCTCCGTTAAACAGAAATTGGGGAAAAAAATAAACAGGGGGGCTAATAATTCATGTTTGAAGTGTGAGTTAAAACTGAGCTGCTCATCAAAAAATACCCCATAATTGTGCACCTGGGTAGAGGGAGACACTTGCATATCATCCACAGAGAGTTTAAAATCATTACGCTGGCAAACAATCAAAAATGTCACAATATATTTTAATATTTATGAAGTATCGTGGGTATTTGTATAAAAAGACACTGTTTTTTGATAACTCAAAAGCTGGTGCACTACAACATGAAAGCTGGTTGGACGTAGAGTTGACAACTCTATGATGAAAATAATATGTTTAATTTCCTTTTCATGTAAATTCAGATATATACACTGTATTAGATTGTCCATGATCACATGTAGTCCACCTTTTCAGACAGAATGCTTTGCTCGTATTTATTATTATTTACAGTGTGCTGATATGTGAGTATTTGCATTTAGGCTTGTAGTATTTAAAAAATAAAAATAAAACAGTCAAGAAAAAAATTAAATGGAGACATAAATCTTTATTATTAGCACACTACTCATACTATAAATAAAACAACCTGTTTGCTATTTAAACTATATGTAATGTTCATAAAATACATGGAATTAATCATACTATTTTGACATACCTTTAGTAACTAGCAATAATTACTAAACATACCTTTAGTAAGTAGCAATAATTACTAAACATACCTTCAGTAAGTAGCTGTAATTACTAAACATACCTTTAGTAACTAGCAGTAATTACTAAACACACCTTCAGTAAGTAGCAGTAATTAATAAACATACCTTCAGTAAGTAGCAGTAATTAATAAACATACCTTTAGTAACTAGCAGTAATTACTAAACACACCTTTAGTAACTAGTAGTAATAATTAATAAACATACCTTCAGTAAGTAGCAGTAATTAATAAACACACCTTCAGTAAGTAGCAGTAATTAATAAACATACCTTCAGTAAGTAGCAGTAATTACTAAACATACCTTCAGTAACTAGTAGTAATAATTAATAAACATACCTTCAGTAAGTAGCAGTAATTAATAAACACACCTTCAGTAAGTAGCAGTAATTAATAAACATACCTTCAGTAAGTAGCAGTAATTACTAAACATACCTTCAGTAACTAGTAGTAATAATTAATAAACATACCTTCAGTAAGTAGCAGTAATTAATAAACACACCTTCAGTAAGTAGCAGTAATTAATAAACATACCTTTAGTAAGTAGCAGTAATTACTAAACATACCTTCAGTAACTAGTAGTAATAATTAATAAACATACCTTCAGTAAGTAGCAGTAATTAATAAACATACCTTTAGTAAGTAGCAGTAATTAATAAACACACCTTCAGTAAGTAGCAGTCATTAATAAACATACCTTCAGTAAGTAGCAGTAATTACTAAACATACCTTCAGTAACTAGTAGTAATAATTAATAAACATACCTTCAGTAAGTAGCAGTAATTAATAAACATACCTTCAGTAAGTAGCAGTAATTAATAAACATACCTTCAGTAAGTAGCAGTAATTAATAAACATACCTTTAGTAAGTAGCAGTCATTAATAAACATACCTTCAGTAACTAGTAGTAATAATTAATAAACATACCTTCAGTAAGTAGCAGTAATTAATAAACATACCTTTAGTAAGTAGCAGTAATTAATAAACACACCTTCAGTAAGTAGCAGTCATTAATAAACATACCTTCAGTAAGTAGCAGTAATTAATAAACATACCTTCAGTAAGTAGCAGTAATTAATAAACACACCTTCAGTAAGTAGCAGTAATTAATAAACATACCTTCAGTAAGTAGCAGTAATTAATAAACATACCTTCAGTAAGTAGCAGTAATTACTAAACATACCTTAAGTGCATCCGCTGCATAAAACATTTGCAGGAACAGTTGGGGGTTCATTCCGCTGTGGCGACCCCTAATAATTAAGGGACTAAGCCAAAGGAAAATTAATTAATGAAAATTAGATGTGCTGGTATCAATAGTTGGATATAAACGTACCATTTGAAGAGCCTTGTATTTCATTTATTCATTCATTTTCTTACCCGCTTAGTCATTTTATTAATCAGGTGTCGCCACAGCAGAATGAACCACCAAGTTATCCAGCATATGTTTTACGCAGCAGATGCCATCACTGCAACCCATCACTGGGAAACCATACACACTCATTCACACACATACACTACAGTCAGTTTAGCTCACCCAATTGACCTATAGCGCAAGTCTTTGGACTTGTGGAGGACCTTGACACCCGGCCTTGCATTTATTATTTATTATTTATTTATCATTGACCTTGGGAAAGATTAGTGTAGTCAGATGATAATACAACATCATGAAAATTTAGCTGAATATATTAGGGCAATAAAAAACTAATATAATATAATAAATAAATATTATATGTATTTTTAAATATGACTATTTAACAAAGTTACAATAAACAACTCCACTTTATATTAAGTGGCCTTAAAAAGTACACGCAATAAAATACTTATTGTGTAAATACAGGTTTTTACATTGTACCTAAGATAGATTAAATAACTGTATGTAATTACTCTCACAGTCAGGCCAGGTTCTCCCCTCTCACAATAACACAAAGCAATCACCCTGACCTGAGTATTGATTAGTCTTTCACCTGTGCCTCTTCATCGGTCATCACCTCATAAAAGCACAACTTACTCTGCAATCAGATTCTGGTCTTGTCACATGTTTGAAGAACTACACTATCAAAACGGTCAGTGTCATATCCTAATATCCTAGTTACTTGCCTCTCCTTGTCTGTCTGTGTCTCTCTCCAAGTGTTGGTCTCTCACTGTCTAGTCCTCAGCTGGTGTCTGGTCTGCTCTGTTCCTGGTTCCCCAGCAGCATCCTAAAGCATTCCACTATTCAAGTCATTCCCTGACTAACCATTACTGAACTGTCTCATGATTTTCTGTCATCCTCATTTAAATAAACTGTGTATATGCTACCTTACCTGGTTCTCGTTCCCTCAGTGACAATTACACCTGTAATTAATTACATTTAATTACATTTCTAATTATACTGTTGACCATCTATTACATTTTAACCTATCCAAACCACCAAACGTCTCTTTCCTGACCCATATCCAACCTCAATATACACCGTAAGTATTTATTTTATGTTGTATTTAATTTTTTATGTAAGTAACTTGAAGTTGAAGCCACTTAATATAAAGTGGGACACCATAAACAATGGTTTATATCACTTTTTACATAGTAAATAACAGTGTTGGGCAAGCTACTTTAAAAACGTAGTGAGTTAAGCTACTAGCTACACTATACTTAAAATGCAGCTTAACTACACTAAAAGCTACACCCTGGGAATTGTAGCAAGCTAAGCTAAAAGCTACTTTGCAAAAGAAGCTTAGCTACATTTAAGGTATTTTTGCTATTTTCATTTTTAAATCGAGGCAACTTAAATTAGCATTCATATCTTAGTGATCACTAAAACTGTAAGGCAGAATTGTTCAGTTCAGTTCAGTTATTTACTTTAACTAATATTGTACTAAACAGAAACAAATTATAGTATATAATAGCTGAAAACAAACAAAAAAATCCAATAAAACCAGGGGTTATGCATTTAAAAATCGATAGTCGTGTATAGTAAAGGGAAATATTTACGAATAAGCATTAACTTACATATTGTAGTATCCCCTACTGAAAAAAAACCCCAGCTTAAACCAACCTTGGCTGGGTTTAGCTGGTCGACCAGCCTGGTTTTAGAGGAGTTTTGGTCATTTCCAGGTTGGTTTACATATTTCCAGCCTGGTCTTAGCTGGTCAGGCTGGAAAATGACCAGCTAAAACCAGCTTGACCAGCCTAGCTGGCTGGGTGCCAAGCCAAAACCAGCTATGATCAGCTTAAACTAGACTGGTCAAGTTGGTTTTAGCTGGATTTAGCTGGTCATTTTCCAGCCTGACCAGCTACAGTAAGACCAGGCTGGAAATGGCTGGAAACGGCCAAAACCCAACTCAATCAGCTAAATCCAGCCAACCAGCCTAGGCTGGTTTAAGCTGGATTTTTCAGCAGGGTCATTAATAACTATCATAAAATAATAGTATTTACCGTAGTATACTTTAGCCTTTACTACAGTAAACTATATATATAGCTCTTCTCACAGTTATCACAGTCTCTCAGTTATCTTTCCATCAAGCAAGTTTCTCGTGTCAGCCCAATGATTGATTTGTGACGTCACCGACCAGAGCGAGAGGTGGCAGTAACGCACCAAAAAGTTTGTTGTCAACCATCGTAAAACAGGAAGTAGAAATCGTCATTCTCGCATCATATGGATTTACCTTCATTGGCTAGACACCGGCCTCACAGCTCCGTGAATGTTGGTGCTGTCACTTATTGATCTGCGATCGGTAAATGTAGCTTGTGTGGATGCTACTGCACTACTTGACTAAAAAAATAGCTTCGCTACTGAAAAACTATTGGATTTATAAAGTAGCCACACTACCGCCACACTACTTAGAAATGTAGTTAAGCTATGCTACTGCCCAACACTGGTAAATAATAGATTTACAGTAGGCCACATATTTAATGTTTTAATATTAGTTTTTTTTTTTTAATAAAAAAATTCCTCCCTCTAATAAGTTTTTACAGGGTGGGATGTCTAAAAATGTAACATATTTAGTAGTATAATAGTGAGCAAACACTATAAAAAGCGATTAGTTACTTTAATAAAGGAGTAAATCCGTTGCCCAAAAAGCAACAAGTTGATTTTAATTTAAAGTCAGTAAACCCATTGAACCTGCTGACTTATTAATTATAAGGCAACAAGTTTACTCTCTTTCTTAAGTAAACTCAAGTAATCGCTTTTTATGGTGAAGGTGGCAACTTTAGAAATATAATAAGGAAACATTAACTAACAAACTATCTAACTCAGATGATGCATTATATGTTATTAGATTATTTCTGTCTCCATGCTTTAAGCACCCACCTCATTTGCTGTTTTGCTGTAAAGTTAAACTTTAAAAATAGTTTTGTCTTTGCATCAAATTATAGATAATAGTGTTGATAATAGCGTTGAAATGAATCAGTATCTATAAGTGGTATCGGAATCTGTATTGTAAATAAACAAGTGAATCATTTATTTGAATAAGAAACAAGCTGTCTGAAAGTGCAAACTAAAAATAACAGTTCACAAAAAATAATCAGATGTCCAGATTTTCCTGTAGGGTGTGTATACTAGTGATGAAGTAAATATTTTGTCTTGCACAGTCCAATAACTTAACTTCATAAGACCTCAAAGTAGCGCAATGGACAGTGATGGTTAATGCAGACTTATATTTTATGACATTTCATCTAAAATTAATAAAAGCACACTTTAAGTAAATCAATTCTTTTTGCTTTACTTTACTGAATCTTGTGGAAAAACATCAAATTGACAAACCACAATGTTTCCCCCTCTTAAATAATTGAAGTCAAAATATGCAAGAAATTTGGTGCATATTTCATTTTTAGGTTTATTTCACTTCAAAATGTCATCGTTTAATCACCCATGTCACTTCATACCCACGAGAAGTTTGTTTATTAAAATTCTGTTCTTTTCCAAAACTAGTCAATAACCTATTTGATAAAAAGAATTAATTAATATAAATATGTCTTTTGAAGGGACAATAACCAATGAGGCATGCACCTCAAACAAATTTGGTTGAACTTCTGCTTATGTTCACTGATCATTGTTTATATATGAATAATATAGTATATTCTCTTCAGAACATTTGGATTAAGCCACTTGGTTCATCTGAATTTATTATTTATTCCTATTTTTATGAACATTTTGCAGTGTTGGAATAGATTTTCAGTTAATAGACACAGAGATTTCTGTTTTATTTCATTTTTAAAATACATTTGTTTTCCAGAGATGATCAAATGTCAAAATATCAAAAGCAGGATGGCAACACAACAAGAATGAGCAAATGATGAATATAAGTGATGAGGAAATGATGAATATGAGTGATGAGTAAATCGTGATCCTTTTCTGCATAAAACAACCCTTTCAATTCCATAATATTACTCGCAAAGAACTTTTTCTTTTCTTTGGAATTTGCCTGGGGCATAATTAGAGATGTCTGAAACCTATATTTTGAAACTGAAACATGACTAAAGCATGACTAAAGCAGCCGCAGCTGCAGTTATTGCATCACCAGCGCTGTCACGCTGCATTCCCAGGCACATCTCACATGTGCTATTGAAAACATGACCTTTTATTGTACAAATTACTTGCTTTTTACTTTCATTTTTCAGCTAATCCTTAACCTGGAATTTGAATTATAAAACATCTCATGATGCACATACTGTACAAAGGCTGAGGACCGATTGCACTAACGATGTATTTACTAACAATCCTGTTTTTCCAAACTTTCTGATTTAAAGAATAGCAAATTTAGTCTAATTCAGTTAGCAAATTTTTGCCTACCTTAAACTGAGTCAAATTGGGAAAGTTGACAATATTCACAAAACAACATGCATTCGTTCATTGCAAAACAAAATAATTGTAATAATGGGCAGCATCACTGGAACTCTACATGATCTTAACAACCAATTAAATATCATATAAACAAGAAGAAAGGGACTCCATTTTAAAGTTGCCAGTGATGTGGCATTAGGACCAGCTGTCTTTCAGCAAGTCTGCCTCCTCAACAGGTCAAACTATTTAGCCTTTCTAAATCAATGGACACGCCGCCCTAGACCATTACTGACCCATCACTAAACAATGGCTTCAATGGCAAATGCTAAAGTGGCAGGCAGTGAGCACAGGGTTTAGACTCAGAGCACACGTGTCAAACTCTGCACAGTTTACTTCCAACCCTAATTAACCAAACCTGATCAAACTAATTGAGTGCTTTAGGCTTGTTTGATACCTTGGTGTGTTAAAGCATGGCTGGAACTAAACTCTGCAGGGCTGTGGCCCTCCAGGAATTTAGTTTGACACCCCTGCTCTCCAGGATGTCCCTTAGGCCACCCTCATGAAATTTGTTTCTGATTGATTTTACAGAGGCATTAGCATTAGTGGTTTTGCTAGAGGTCATTTTGTTAGACATTTTGTAGGACAGTGGTTACCGTGTTCCTCTTTGCACAATGTAGATGGCACCAGTCCTGCTGATGGATTAAGGACCCTCTACAGCCCTGTCCAGCTCTCCTGGTGTAACTGCCCGTCTCCTGGAATCTCATCCATGCTCTTGAGATTGTTCTGGGAGACACCTTTTGGCAATTGCAAGTATGTGCCTTCTTGGAAGAGTTGGACTGCCTTTGCAACCTTAGTGGGTCCAGGAATTGCCTGGTGTGCTATGACACTGACCTTAGCCAAATGCAAAACACCCAAAAAACATGAGCAGTGGAAAAACGTTCGTAGATTCTGCTTGTAAAACCATTACTGTTTTGAAGGTTGCCTCATTTTTGTCCAACTACTGTACTGGTTGTTAATTTCATTAACACCAAAGCAACTAAACTGGATTGACACCCCCTTCTGCTACTTAAGCCAGCTCAACATCCCAGTTTGACGTGAATGACATTTTTTTTTTTTTTTTTTTTTGAGCCGTTTATAAAATCTGTGGTATTTTATCACTGGTGTGACACATTCACTGACAGCAGATTAATAGTCATTGCAATAATATTTTTACTCTAATGTGCTATATATGCATAAATAAACATGTCAACATTTTGAGTTTACTCGCTTCATTCTCATGTCAAATTCACTTCACAATAGACGTGGAGTCGCATCATGAGCAGGGCTTCTATCTGCCCAGCCTCATTGCTAAATAGCTAACATGGATTTTATTAAGAGATTAGCCGTGCTTTATGTGCTTTAGGAATACTGAAAAACGGCTCAGATTTGTTTGGCGCCATATCTAAGTCGACTAGATGCTTTCAGAGGTGCACTAAGCACTGTGAGTTCACCAACTCTTCCAGAAACTGTACCTGGATGATGGATGTTTTCAGCTTCAGATGTTATGTCTGATGTTAGGTTCCACATCAAACATAATAGATGATCTTAAACTTCTGACGGGTCTTCTTGCATGTCTGTTTTTGCTGCATCTTGATTGTCATAGTCTGACATTATGACAGTGTGACATAAGAATCATGTTAGTACATTCTAAGAAGTTACAGTTGTATAGGATTGTAAAGCCGAGCTCACGTTATGTGATTTTGAAGACGAAGTTTAATATGTCCATGATATCACTTTTTGTTTACCAAAAAATTAGATACGATCATATTTTAGTAGCTTACTCAAAGACTACAGTGGTATGTGTTTTGAATTTGAGACCTATTGTAAAAGGGTTTTGTTTTCATGATTGACCAAATCACAATACCTTTGTAATGTTTAGTCTTGACATATAGTCATTTAGTATTGATGCTCAGAATCATTTCAAGAATCAATTCTGACTTCTGACATGAAACGTTAGATGAATACATTGAAAAGAAACTTATCAAGATGATCTCAATGTTTATGTGTGAGGCCAGAATTGCAATTGTAAAAGTGGTTACTGGACGTTTTAACAAGTAAGGTCAGATTACTTAGAAATGTGATAAATTTGTTTTAGATACTTCCAGTACGTCAAGATTCCAGTACATTATTTTGTCTGTTGTGCGGTTTGAAACAGCATGAATGAATGCTGAATTTTAAACGTGTCTGTTTGAATCCTCATTCGGCATGATTGCAATGTGGAATAACTTGCATCATAATTCCATAGTGACCAAAATTCCTTTATTTTAACTTGGAATAAAAATCCCAGAAATAAAATTCAATCACATAATTATGAAACAAAAACGAGCATTGAAAAGAATATACTAATAATAAAGTAAACCCATTAAATTATGAATTATGACATAATTAAACTGAATAAATCATTAAATTAAAAGCAAAATTAAGACCAAAAAAATGTAAATACATGTAAAAAAATCACATTCAATGACATTGTTTCAGAACAGTAACTAGAAAGTCGTGGACTCCATAGGTGTCAGTACATTAAGATATTTGATAATACAAATTTTTCACGAATAGGCCTAGTCTTTTGAGACTTGATATCGATGGTACTGTAGATGTCTCTGTTCAATCAGATGCAGCTAGTTGCCTTAAGGTCTTTATAATAAAGTAAATAGTTTCCCTTTGGACCGGATACCGGCAATAGCTTGGATGCCTAAAGATCATCAAGGTCAATTGTTCTGTTCAAAAACTATCATCATAGACTTTGTCTCATCGATTTTCATATGGTCACAGTTAAGCTTGAGGCTCAGCGTAGCTCCTTCTTGAAGTTCTACATCATGAAGCATAAACCATTCAAATAAATATTGCTTTGTGATTCTTTCACCTTTAGATGAATTCCAAAGCAGCAGGAAGCTTTTAGGACAGTTGCTGTTCGCTGTTTCATTTGCAAAAACTTTGGCAAGGATGCTGTATTTTTGTGTCCTAGGTGAAATGAAGCTTGTGTTGGTTTCTGTGAAGCAAAAACAGAGATACCCATGGTTAGATTAACTAATCTCTTTCAAAATAAAACTCAACCTTTCTTAAGATTAGCATTGGTGTGAAATTCTCACCTGTGAACCTGACAGGCCAAATATGCTGTGGGCGTTCCTGTAGAGTTGAATAAAAAAAAACTTAATTAAAACAATGTTCAAAGTGTCACACCTCTGCATTCTTGGACATCGATTATATAGTTTTGTTGTTGAGATTTTGATCCCACAACTTCCTCTAAGATGAGAATCAGTCTAGAGTCAGTTCATGCCATTCTGTATATGTAACTAATAATTTCCTGTTTCTTCTTATTTGTGATTATTCTTCATGTGTTTGAGCAAAATGTCATTTGTTTTATTATTTTATTTACTATTAATGGCACATCACCCAAGTTTAGCACCCCTTCTTAAGTCAACTTTAGTTTAAGCTTCAGAAGAGTAAAAGAATTCATATTTGGTGAATTTTTAGTCACAGCTAATGAAAGCATCTGTCATTTTGGGGATTAACAATGCTTTTGACATTTTTTATTTTTTATTTTTGGGTAAGATTTTGATCCTACGACTTCCTCAAAGATGACAATTAGTCTAGAGTCATTTTGTGCCATTCTGTATGTGTAACTGATTACTCCATGTTTCTTATTATTTGTGATTAATATTTATGTATTTGAGAAAAATGTCATTGTTTTGTTTACTATTGATAACAGATCACCCAAGTTTAGCACTATAGCACTCAAGTTTTCTAAAGTCAACTTTAGTTTAACCTTCAGAAGTGTAAAGAAATCAAAAATTGTTACATTTTTAGTCACAGCTAATGAAAGCATCTGTTATTTTGGGCATTGAAAATACTTTTAACTTTTTTGTGTGAGATTTTTTTTATCCCACGACTTCCTCTAAGATGAGAATTAGTCTAAAGTCAGTGTATGCCATTCGGTATATGTAACGAATAATTCCCTGTTTCCTATTATTAGTGATCAATCTTCATGTATTTGAGCAAAATGTCATTTGATTCATGGTTTTATTTACCATTAAAGACAGATCACCCATGTTTAGCATATTTTCTTAAGTCAACTTTAGTTTAGGCTTCAGAAGAGTAAATAGATTAATATTTGGTGAGTTTACTGTCACAGCTAATGAAAGCATCTCTCATTTTTGGATTGACAATACTTTTTACTTTTTTGTGTGAGATTTTTTTTATCCCACGACTTCCTCTAAGATGAGAATTAGTCTAAAGACACCGTATGCCATCCTGTATATGTAACGAATAATTCCCTGTTTCTTATTAATTGTCATCGATCTTCATGTATTTGAGCAAAACATCATTTGTTTCATGGTTTTATTTACCATTAATGACAGATCACCCATGTTTAGAATATTTCCTTAAGATAACTTTAGTTTAGGCTTCAGAAGAGAAGAAATTAATATTTGATGGATTTTAAGTCACAGCTAATTAAAGCATCTCTCATTGTGAGGATTGACAATACTTTTGACTTGATATTCAGAAGTAATTTTATCAGACCTTTATGCAAAACAACAAATATTAACATTTTACTCAAAACCCAAACCTAGTAAATAGAGTAAACCTAGAAAATGTTTGAGAGGTTTTGTAATTTACCCCCATATGTTTTATCATAGCTTTGAAAAGATTTTTTTAACTCAGAAATTCAAATCCAAAGTCACCATTGGGATTCCTTTACATCTTTACAAACTTTCTTCAATCAAAAACAAAGCACAGTAAATCTCAATGGCACCCAAAACAACATTTAACTCTAATTTAAATTTGTTTAAAACATTTTGATCATTTTAATAATCTTTTGAATGAATGTTTCCTTTAAAAGAGAGCTCTTAATGCACCCTAATAAGTAATATACAGTTGAAGTCAGAATTATTAGCCCTTCTGAATTGTTATTTTTCCCTAATTTCTGTTTAATGGAAAGAAAAACATCGCAAGACAGTTAAACATAATATTTTAATAACTCATTCATTACCTTAGGCAAGTTAGGGTAATTAGGCAATCATTGTATAACAATGGTTTGTTCTGTAGACAATCAATCAATCAATCAATCAATCAATCAATCAATCAATCAATCAATCATTCAATATATATATATATATATATATATATAAAATATTGACCTTAAAAGGATTTTTCAATTAAAAAGTGCTTTTATTCTAGCCAAAATAAAACAAATAAAACTTTCTCCAGAAGAAAAAAATTGTAGGAAATACTGTGAAAATTTTGGAAAAAAAAATACACAGGAGGGCTAACAATTTTGACTTCAACTGTATATAATGTGCACTTAAAAGAAACAATTAAAAAGGAATGACATATACAATGCATCACAGTCACACAATTCTTGACATCATTATTCCTGACCATGTATCCTAAACCCCCATCCCCCCCCCCCTTACCTGAGACGTTTTTGTCCAGAAAACACCTATGGCCACGACCAGTGTGAAGACCACCAGCAGACCCATGAGCACCTGGACGACAGTGTGTGAGCAGACCCGCTGCTGGCGCCTGCTGTTGGAGACCTGTGCCTCAGGATTCTCCACATCATAGATTAAGGCAGATCCCGCCATGTTGAATGAAGGAGAGGGAGATGTTGTGTGAGGATCCCTCCTGTGCTCTGGCCTTATATGCCATGGATCTGCCCACAGGATTCCCTCACAGAAACCAGACAGACTTCAACTACTGCTATGGCATGCTTCCAATGAGCCGGGAGATCAGAGCGAGAGAGAGAGAAAGAGAGAGTCGGGATTGCCCAAACACCCACGCACTCGCATACTGCAAGCATGTTCATCAGGAACTCAAAGAGCGCCATGGAGGAGAAATCCATTACAGTCCATAAAGTGTTGTTTTATGGGGCTATAAAAGACAATAAAAGCCATCCAGCTGTTCAACCACTTTCAATCTGCACAGGTTCGCAGAACTAGATGAAGGTGGCAAGTAAACAGATTCGTAACAATTAACAGGTTCTTAAATGCTCAATTTTAATTAGCTGAACAGTATGTGGTATACAATTATTTTCAGATAAAATGCACAGGTAAATTAGTTCCAGAAAGGTGATGAAATTCAATATGGTTCAGTATGTTGATTGATTGTAGGTTATTTAACAGCCTACACTGTAAATATATATATATATATATATATATATATATATATATATATATATATATATATATATATATATATATATATATATATATATATATATATATCCGTAAACTAACAGTTTTCAGTATTTTGTGGTTCATGTTTTTATTTATTTTTTTAATTATTTGTGCTTTTGAATCACATTATAAGACCTTGATCTTTCTTCTGACAAAGTTTAACCTTAAAAAGTTGGAAAAAGTGAATTTCATGAACATTTTTAATAAAGGGATATATTGTCTGGGCTGTTGTTTTTTTATGCTGCAAAAACCTTGCTGCCAGAACTTTTTATGCCATTTTACAGATTCATTTATTTATATATTATTTATTATCTATTATATTCTTTCAAACTACTAAAATGTCAATTAAAGTCACTTTGTTTAACTGTAAAAATTAATTTTCAACATCAAAAGTAGACAGAGCAGATATCAAGGTGCTATTATGAAATTCACAACCGTAAATAGATGGATATTGTTAATTTACAGATACTTATTACAGCCTACGACTGTCAAAAATTTAATCCAAACAAAACAGGAGACACTGGATGAGATGTGTCTACCATTTCAAAAAAGCTATTTTTTATACTCAAGTAATGTTGACAAATATTTTAAGTACACTTCATGCAGTAAGCATATTAACATCTGTGTAATAGTAGCAGTCAACATTTGAAGTGGATCCAAAAATTGTCCCAAGACAGTTGTTCAATTGACAGTTGTTCAATTGACAGTTGTTCAATTGTTTCTGGACAACTTTGATGAAAGGTTTTGAACCACTCCGAATGTTAATACCTGTACACTTGTAAGTGAAGTACTTGAATATCACTCTTAATTTATAAAAGTATACTTTTAAGTGAGCTAAAAGTGTAATAAGTGTAAATGTTAAGTGCGTAAGTACTCCGTAAGTTGTGAATTATGTTATGGGTTGTGAATTAAATGTGAACTTACGAGTATAGTAGTACTGTAGTTAATTTTTATAATATTTTTTTAATACTATAGGGCATCTTGACGTTATACTGTCTAGTTTACTAGTTTTACACTGCAAATATTCTTGGGGGTTTTACATCTTTAATGTGACGGGACAGAGGTGAACAAGAGCTTGAACTGCAATTCAAACTCATTTTTTATATATGCACTTTAGCATACTTTATATTGGCAAAAAATAAAACTGAACCACTTCAAAAGTTAACTGTATACTTGTACATGAAATACTTGATTATAGCTCTTAATATATAAAAGGAAACTTTTAAGTGAACTAAAAGTTTAATAAGTGTAAATGTTAAGTGCACAAGTACTCCATAAATTGTGAATTAAATGTGAACTTACGAGTGTAGCAGTACTGTAGTTAATTTTTTATAATATTTATATAATACTACAGAACATTTGACATTATACTGTCTAGTTTACTAGTTTTATACTGCAAGCTTTCTTTTTTTCAGTACATTTTGGGCGGTTTTACATCTTTAATGTGAAGAGACAGAGGTGAACAAGAGCTTGAACCACAATTCAAACTCGTTTTTTTTCTTTAGCATGCTGTATATATTGGCACAAATACTGCAAACTTTCTAATGCCGCGGTCACACTAGAGTTTGAGCATGCGAAATTCTGTAGTACAGTGGGATTAAACAAGATGATTAGACGTTAAACAAAATTGAGCGATTGGTCCATATTTTAAATTTAAATAATAAGAGAGGTCATGTTTTGATCTTTCATTGGACTCACACAGTCACGTGACGCAATTTGGCTGATCAGAGTTAACCAAACTCGAATTTTGCAATGCAAAAAACTGCAAAACATGTCAAAGGAGCTTGCATTTCCACTCTGTCGCATTCGTGTTCGTATGAATGGAAGTCTATGGGGCGGAAAGTGCAGTGTGACCGTGGCTTTAGTATGATCTAGTTAACTAGTAGCATTTTCTTATACTTCGAGTGTTCTGTTAGTATACTCTTTGTTAAGTTGCAGTTTCTGCAATACTGCTAGTGTATTTGCATGTATTCTGCACTCTTAGTTAACTAGAAGTTTAATAGGCCACTCAGTCAAAAGTGTAAAAACAACCACAAGACAAGGATACTTTATAATATGTACATATGAACAAGTATCGGTAATGATTCACACTCATCAAGTAATTGCATCGTACTGTTTTTAATTTTTACATTCTTCAGGTGATTTAAAAACACAAACGTTTCGGCACAATGCCTCCCTCAGTGTGTCATATGAACAAGTATGTCAAATAAACTAAGAGCACCACCTCAGGTGTGCACTATTTTTCGACTAATTCAATGTCTCACTAACAATTTTTCCTTACTTTATAGGCTGATGGACAGTAAAAATAAATTCAATTCGGCTAACATGGATGCATATTGAGTGAAGGGATCTGCTCAGGCACATTTTTGTTTGGGATTAACATTGATTGAATGCATCTATTGTGATTTCAATGACATCTTTCTTATTTGTCACAATCTACAAACTATACTTTTGTAGAAGTGCTTTTCGGAGAAGCGATGAATATGAGTTGAAAAGAATCACACTGTTTGGTCAGTATCAGAGAGCAGGTGTGCTCGTTTGTGGCTCTTTGAATGCGTTTGATAGCGAGCGTTTATACTTTGAAAGCAATCCATTTGAATATGTTGAATGCAGACAAGCTTGTAACTTTATAGACCTTGTTAAAACTTGCATTTACTGTAACATCATTCACTTGTAACCAAAATGCATCCTAAAACCAGTTTAAAACCAGGTGTTAATTATTAATTTAATGTATTAATTTTTACAAATTTAAGTGAACAGAACCTAAAACAATTAAGTTGTCCTAAAAAAAACGTATTTTAAATAAGTAGTTTGAATAAACAGCAAATGTGTTTTTTTGGGTGCACACTGGAAAAAAAATCCAGGGTTCCACACAATTCTTTCATGTTGTCACTACACAAATCTATTGTTACCTTAATAGTTCTTACATATTTAAGTGGATTGAACCATAAACAATTAAGTTCTGCCAAAAAGACCTAAGAACTGTGTTGTTCCAACTCATTTTAAATAAGTAGCTTGAACAAGCAGCAAAATTATCTTTTTTTTAAAATTACACTGTAAAAAATGCTGGGTTCCACATAATAGACCTCAGTCGTCATAGTTGGGAAAACTTAAAGCAGAGTGAATGGGAGAATACAACAAATACTTTTTTTACAATCTTATTTGCTCAAATAATAAAAGATAAACTCCACAATGATGTTATTAAGACCTTCAGAAAAAAAAATGTGTGAGACTGATGACAGCAGCCAGAGGAGAAAATGCGTCAAATTTGCTCTCCTGTCCCATAGACGCTGCATTCGAAACCCCTTCACACAAGCGTAATTCGTCTTTTGTAATTTGAAGCAAAGATGATATAATACAATTATAAATACATATAAATATTCATATATATATATAAAAAAAAATATATATATATATATATAAACTTTAAAGTATTTAACATGCTGATGACCGTAAACACGTCATAACAGGCTTGTGAAAGAGTCTATTGATTTAACATGAAGAAATTAAGTTACCTTATTAGTTTTTACAAATTGAAGTGGAATGAACATAAAACAATTAAGTTGTCCCAATGAAATGTCAAGAATTGTGTTGTATCAGCTCATTTTAGGTTTGAACAAGGAACAATATATAGAGAGAGAAGATAGGGCCCAAAAGCTATTTGTCACATCTAAGATGCTTTTTAAAGACAAACATGATTAAATCGCAATTTATGCACAACTCAATGCACAACTCAATGCACAACTCTTGAGATTTTTGGGCGACAACTTAAGTGTTTTATGTTCAGTCAACTTAAATTTGTAAAAACTTATTTAATTAACTTAAACAATTTGTGCTGGGACAACATGAAGAAATTGCATGGAAATTGCAGTTTTGAGATAATAATAATAAAGGAAACCCTATTTAATTATGCCAAAAAACAACAAAATGCCGAAACAACAACTGATTTTGATTTTGACTTTCATTTTGTGAGCATCAGTTTTTGAATTAAAACACAGGTTTGAGGTGTTTGGAGACAAACTGTTTAAATAAAAGTTTCAGTTACTTAAATAAATCAATACTTTTAGCATGAAACATGCCGGACATTTTTAAAAAGGGAAGCATGCTTCATTGCAAGACTCCATGGATTACGTTATGGATTTAAGCACAGACTTTATTTAGATGGCCTTTCGATGCAACAACAGAAGAGCATGTGATTGTGATGGAAATAAAGCATGCACTACATTCATGTGATCACACTTACAAAAATGTACTTCTTTCTTGTCAATCCACATTAACCACACAAAGCTTATGCCTTCCGATAAAATAAAAAGAAATGACAAGGAACTCCGGAAGAAAAGGGAAGCTGTCTAAAATCAAATACAAAAAAGAGAAGTACTCCAGTAAAGGTTCGCTTTTCTGGATGGATTCTCCTTGTCAGCACTGTTGTCTGAATGTACAAACAAAATTCAGTGTTTGTGAACACAGCAGGTTTCCTTTATAAACACCAAGCTAATGCATCAAATGTACTGTAGTACATAAAATATGTACAGCCAGTACATGCTTATAAAAATATGTACAGCCAGTACATGCTTATAAATAACATTATGAATCAGCATCCACTGTTTGGCTCAAATAAATGGTGTTGGCAGATGAGAGACTTGGATTACAATAGAAAGCACATGAAAAATAATGAGAGGGGGAATTCTCTTTGATTGTTGCATCATACTACAGCGAAACCTTTTTTTACTGCCGGAGATCTGTTTCATCATCACTAACTGTGTTGTATCAGTGTTACATCACCAGTCAGAACAAAAAGGCAAACTATTGAACTCCGCCCAGAGAAACACCCACCCACGCAGCGCACATGTGCTGCCGGCACCTCCTACACACACACCACACACATTGACAGACACCAAACACTCTGCCCACAATCAGCAGGTCCTTTCTTTACTACACAAACACAGTCTGCACATTAACAATGTCAATAAAAAGTATTTTTATTTCTCTGAATGTTTCGTTTCGGGCTGGTTACTCTTCTGATAATAAAGAAATGTCCTCTATACAAACAAAAATATTGTTTTAGAAAAGATTTGAAACTTTAGTCCTTGTGGAGGTTTATTTTCTCTCTCTCTCTCTTTTGTTACTGCAATGGGATTATTACTAAGTGTACACAGGTGGTATATAAAGAATAACTCGTAGATTTAAAGAGAGAGAGAGAGAGAGAGAGAGAGAGAGAGAGAGAGAGAGAGAGAGAGAGAGAGAGAGAGAGAGAGAGACTAACGCATTCAGAAGCAAAAACATTCAAGTCATTCCTTCCATTTTTGCAAACCCGAAAAGAAAGATAAGGCATACAAGCAAAATATAAGGGAACATCTGCTGTCCTGCATAGTCTGTGCTGAGTTTCAGGAAACCTTTTTCCTTGTTTAACTTGTTGTTGTTGTTTTTTTTCTTTCTTTTTTTTTTTTTTTTTTGTGGCATTCCTGTTCAATAGTCCACTCTACCATGATATGAGAAGTGAAAATGCAGACAATATGAAAGCATATGAAACTTCTGTGGAAAACAGATGACTGAAACTGAAGGTGATACTGATTACTGTCTTTTTGAACCAAATACCACCAAGGCTTGTGTCACTGCCATCAGTATAAGATGCAAAAACCTCTATGTGCCATCTGACGTTTTATACATTTTTCTCAGCCTCCTATGTTCATGTTGTTTTTTACATTACATTTGTACATGTTTACATTAAAGGCCATAAAAATAGCCTATTCTTTTCCAGAAAAGTTAAATTATTGAACATGCTGAACATAATATTATAATATAATAACTCAATATTGCAACAAAATCTATAATTATAAACAAAGAATATTATGCTTAGCTTCATAATGGAGCAAGTATACTGTACAATCCCATTTCTGAAAAAGTAAGCTGTTGTGTAACCAAGAATCTGACATTTACTTTTACTCGACTGACAAAAGTAGAAAGAGAAATGTGTTTTCATGATGAACCTAAATGTATTTTGTAAACATACATTTTAATTTTGATCGCTGCATAGTTCAAACTCCAAAAAGAACATAAGCGAAACGAAACTGAAAAGGTCAGAGAATATCAAAATGGGGATTGGGGATAAATTAGAGATAAATTAATTATTTTGGGGTATTTTTGTGGCTCAAAAAGCCATGTGAGAATTATTAAACAAATCAAAAAATCACATTTATTAACGAAATATGGCAAAGAATTTCTAAAATACATTAATTTAATGTGACGTAGTTACATGTTCCATACACTTACTGTAGTAACTACAATGCATTGTGCATAATTTCATGTAACTAACACTAAACAACCCACATTCCAACCCCAGCCACATAGTAAGTATTTGCAATTAATTTATATTAATATTAATATTACATGAAATTATACCTGCTCCATGTACTTCCTATAGTAATTACAATGGAATGTACATATTTCTATGTAACTAACACTAAACAACCCGCATTCTAACCCCAAGCACATAAGGTAATTAATTATTATTAATTAATTATTATTATTATTTCATGAAAGTGGCCTGTTTCATAATTACAATTAATTACACGTAACTAACACTAACCAACCCACATTCTAACCCTAGCCACATAGTAAGGTAATTAATTCATATTAATTAATTAATTAATATTACTATTATATTACTTGAAAGTTACCTGTTCCATGTACTTAATATAGTAATTATAATGAAATGTGCATATTTACATGTAACTAACACTAAACAACCCACATTCTAACCCCAGCCACATAGTAAGTACATGCAATTAATTGATATTAATTATTATTATTATTATTATTATTGTTAAAATTACATGAAATTATACCTGCTCCATGTACTTATTATAGTAATTATAATGAAATGTACATATTTATGTGTAACTAACACCAAACAACCCACATTCTAACCCCAACCACAGGTAATTAATTAATATTAATTACTATTTCTAATAATATTACATGAAATTATACCTGCTTCACGCACTTACTATAGTAATTATACTGAAATGTGCATATTTACATGTAACTAACACCAAACAACCAACATTCTAACCCAAGCCACAGAGTAATAACATGCAATTAATTAATATTAATAATAATTATAATTATTATTAATATTACATGAAATTATACCTGCTCTATGCACCTACTATAGTAATTACAATAAACTGTGCATAATTACATGTAAATAACACTAAACAACCCACATTTTAAACTCAGCCACATACAGTAGTAAGGCAATTAATTAATATTAATTAATACTACTAGTATTACATGACATTATACCTGATGCACGCCCTTGCTGTAGTAATTACAATTAATTGTGCATAATTACATGTAACTAACACCAAAACAACCCACATTCTAACCCCAACCACATAATAAGGTAATTAATTAAAATTACCGTTAATATTACCTGAAAGTAACCTGTTCCATATACTTACTATAGTAATTATACTGAAATGTGCATATTTACATGTACTGTAACACTCAACAAACCAAGCCACATGTAAATAATTAAAATTACTATTAAAATAACATGAAATTTTACCTGCTCCATGTACTTACTGTACTATAGTAATTACAATGAAATGTACATATTTATATGTAACGAACACTAAACAACCCGCATTCTAGCCCCAACCACAGGTAATAAATTAATATTAATTAATATTACTATTACTATTTCACGAAAGTTACCTGTTTCTTCTGCTTACTATAGAAAGTACAAAGAAATGTGCTTATTTACATGTAACTAACGCTAAGGATCCCACATTCTAACCCCAACCACACAGTAAGCACATGCAATTAATCAATATTAATATTTCATTGAATTATACCTGCTCGATGCACTTACTATAGTAATTACAATGAATTGTGCATATTTACATGTAACTAACACTAAACAACCAACATTCTAACCCCAGCCACATAGTAAGTACATGCAATTAATTAATATTAATTATTATTATTATTATTATTATTATTATTATTAAAATTACATGAAATTATACCTGCTCCATGTACTTACTATAGTAATTATAATGAAATGTACATATTTATGTGTAACTAACACTAAACAACCCACATTCTAAACTACCACATACAGTAGTAAGGCAATTAATTAATATTAATTAATACTACTAGTATTACATGACATTATACCTGATGCATGCCCTTGCTGTAGTAATTACAATTAATTGTGCATAATTACATGTAACTAACACCAAAACAACCCACATTCTAACCCCTACCACATAATAAGGTAATTAATTAATATTGCGGTTATTATTACCTGAAAGTAACCTGTTCCATATACTTACTATAGTAATTATACTGAAATGTGCATATTTACATGTACTGTAACACTCAACAAACCACATTCTAAACCCAGCCACATGTAATTAATTAAAATTACTATTATAATAACATGAAATTTTACCTGCTCCATGTACTTACTGTACTATAGTAATTACAATGAAATGTATATATTTATATGTAACGAACACTAAACAACCCGCATTCTAACCCCAACCACAGGTAATAAATTAATATTAATTAATATTACTATTACTATTTCACGAAAGTTACCTGTTTCTTCTGCTTACTATAGAAAGTACAATGAAATGTGCTTATTTACATGTAACTAACGCTAAGGATCCCACATTCTAACCCCAACCACACAGTAAGTACATGCAATTAATCAATATTAATATTTCATTGAATTATACCTGCTCCATGCACTTACTATAGTAATTACAATGAATTGTGCATAATTACATGTAACTAACCCTAAATCCTCATTCTAACCCTAACCACATAGAAAAGTTACACTTTACATCCCTTTAAAAGAAAGTATAACCAGAAAGTCTATTTATAACATTGTGAAAAGATTCAGGGAATCCAGAAGAAGAAGGAGTCCAAGAAATATGTCATGTTGTGTGGGTAATTACGGCCATGTGGGCTAGTACTACTTAGGAAACTCTGTTACAGGAACGCATCAAGAAATACAACATCTACAGTCAAGACTACAGTCTTTTTTTTTTAGAAAGCTCTGCATTAGTCTAGTGATGCTGCTGGTTCTTTGGCCAGAAGTCCTATTAGATTGTCAAAAAGACAGCAGAAATGAGTTCTGGTGAATCCACATTTCAGCTGACTTCTGGAAATAAGGAATGAGGGGACCATCTAGATTTTCATGAGCGTCTGAGGCACAAGCATACAGTATATTGGGATTTACTGTACTTAGATCAAGTCTCATTCTATTTGTGCTGCAACAGGCAGAACCTGATTTATTTTTTTTACCAAATGCAACATGTCCTCAGATTGACATCTTTGTTGATTCTGGAACAATTCCAGCAAGTCGTCCAATCAGATTTTACAGTTAACATCAGGTTTAGGCTTACAGTTAGGGTTAGGTGCTTTTTCATCATGATTTCCATCTAATTTTAGGAATAACTTTTAGTTACTTACAGGAAATGGGCTTTGAAACATTTGTACATCATTTATTAATCACAGTTATTAAAATATTAATATAAGTTTAATTAAAATTAATGATTATTATTATTATTATTATTATTATTATTATTAATATTATTATTATTATTGTTATTATTATTATTATTTTATTATTATTAAAGTCAAACATTCCTGGTTGTTAGCATTAGTTGATGCACCGTGAGTTAATATGAATTAACAACGAATGACTTTATTTTGATGAATAAATATTGTATTGAATATGTGTGGCCCATAATGGAAAAAGAAAATCAGACTGAATCAGACGACCACAACCACTGACAACTGAAGTGAAAGTTGTGACGGGGCCAAGTAGGGTGACCCATACACGGAATTTGTGCTCTGCATTTAACCCATCAAAGTGCACACACAGTAGTAAACATGCACATACACCATGAACACACATCCAGAGTCAACCAGAGTGCTGGTTAATCACTTTCACCTACAATCCCTGCCGGTACCAGCACTCAAAGCTAAAACCTTTTTTAACCCTTCTGGAGTCTTTATGTCAGACTCTGTAAAAATATTGATTTTTAAACTTTAACAACGTGTATCCTTAATTACAGAGCAATTAAACATTACAATTAAAAGTTGAGTTGAACCAGTGTTGTAGTGCATTTGTTGCAGCTATCGAAATCCAAATGTTGCATTCATTTTCTTTTCGGCTTAGTCCCTTTATTAATCAGGGGTTGCCACTTATCCAGCACATTTTACGCAGTGGAATCCAGCTGCAACCCATCACTGGGAAACACCCAAACACTCTCATTCACACACATACACATTCGGACAATTTAGCTTACCCAATTCACCTATAATGTCTTTGGACTGCAGGGCACCGGAGCACCTGGAGGAAACCCACGCCAACGCAGGGAGAACATGCAAACTCCACACAGAAATGCCAACTGACCCAGCTGAGGCGCGAACCAGCGACCTTCTTGCTGTGAGGTGACAGAAATACCCACTGAGCCACCGTGCTGCCCTGTATGTATGTATTTTACATAGCACAATTTATTTGGTGAGTGAAAATATTTGAAAATATTAAATAATATTTCGTTGTACTTCTGAGGTTAAAGAGAAATTTGGCATATTCTCAATAGAATATATATTGTATAAAATGCCAGAACTTCCATACTTGAGTTCCAGGCAATTATTTTGTTGAGACAACATAAAGGAGTTAAGTGCTTCGTGTTATTCTTCTCATTCTTATTATTAATATTTTATCTTATTATTATTATTATTATTATTATTATTATTATTATTATTATTATTATTATTATTATTATTAACAGCAATATTCATATTTTAATATTGTTGTTATATTTCTTCTTTTTATACTTATTAATACTCATATTATTTTTTGTCCTTTTTTATTCTTTTCTTCTTCTTCTTCTTCTTCTTAACATTATTATTATTATTATTATTATTATTATTATTATTATTATTATTATTATTATTATTAGTCCTCTTCCTGATCTCCCAACCTCTTCTCGCCTCCTCAACATTATTGTTAATATTATTACTTCGATTTTTATTATTATTATTAATATTTCTATTCTGACTTGTCCTTTTCCTGTTATCTCCTCATTATTGTTATTAGTATTTCTACTATTGTCGCTATTTAGGTTGTTGTTGTAGTAGTAGTAGTAATAGTAGTAGTAGTAGAAAAATTACTTTTTAAAGTTAAAAAATATATACCTGCAATCCAGCATCATTTTAAAACTCTTTATTCATTAATTTATTCTAATGAAGTGCTAATTTGCTTAAAACATTAATGCTCTATTTTAACGATCTAGGCTCAAAGTCTAAAGGCTAAATAATCTTGTTTTTCCTTTTGACATTAGATTATTTTTCTTACCATGGTGGATTGTTTTGCTCGTTTTAAGGAAACAAAAAATCTAAGTAAGAATATCATTTTTTGCAACAACCTTCCTGGCATAGTTCGGGAGGCAGACATACTCTGTCAGTTTAAAACTAGATTAAAGACACATCCCTTTGCACTAGTGTACACATAAAACACAAATGCTTTCGAAATCCAAATTCTCTAAAGAATTGTTACGCGGCATTATTTAGGGCAACCGGAGCTGAGAACACTTTCCGAAGACATTATAATTTGAACGGCATCTACGCCTATGTTAGTCTGTTTTACATTATCCCAAGGTCTCCATAATCCTGGACCAGGCCGTATTCTGAGCAGATGCTGTGGCGGTCATGGAGGAGTGGAGAGCGTGAGATTGATTCCTGAAACACCCCAGTGACAGAAGAGTCACCGTATCTATCCCGTGGGCCAGCCTGAACACCCACCGTTGACCTACTCACACCTGCAGCTTCTCCACGATGGACGTCCAGCGTTCGCCAACCTCCAGCGCCTAGACTGCAGCTCTGCACAGAAAGTTTGGCCAGAGGCGAAATGGTCATCCCCATTTCTGAGTCTTATTTCTCCCGAGGTTTTTTCCTTCACTTATGTCAATTGCGGAAGTTTGTTCCTCGCCAATGTCGCCACTGTCTCTTGCTTGGTTTGGGACTTGTGGAGCTGCGCATTGATGGATTTGCTCTTCAGTGTTTGGACTTTCAGCAGTAAAAATTAAACCACACTGAACTAAACTGAACTTCAACTTAGTTTCAGTTTACTTGAACTTCTATGTTAAGCTGCTTTGACACAATCTAAATTGTAAAAGTGTTATAGAAATTTTTGCCACACACAAGCAAAAAGATATTGCTGCTTTATCCAAACTACTAGTTTAAAATGGGTTGAAACAACACAGTCATTGAGATTTGTTGGGGACAACTTAATTGTTTTATGTTGAATCCACTTAAATTTGTCAAGTTAACTTAATCAATTTGTGTTGGGACAACATGAATGAATTATGTGGAACCCTGCTTTTTTTTACAGTGTATATATTTCTGTCTCAAAGTTCAAATCTTCATGATGTATAGTGCTAAGAGCAAATATAATTTAATAACAGTTATAATTACAGTTCAGTTACTCTGTTTACACTGTTGAACTTCCTAGTAAATGGTTCACAAAAATGCCTTTGTTGTGTTTGACAGGTATCGTCTATGCAGCTCAAGCAAATACCAGAAATAACATTTGCAGGATTGAAATGCCAGACATACTTTTCCAGCGTATACAGACAGAAACTATGTCAATTATTTTCATGTGTAAATCATTTAGCTTTTTAGACATCAGCAAAGAAAGATTTTCGTCTCTGCCGGTATCTACAGTGGAGTCTGAGGGGAATGTGTTTAACATTAGATTGAGTAGAAAAGAGTCATAAGTAGGCCCATGTGGAATCTGCAAATTTCCACAGATAATTAAGCCCATTATTCAGTCAATCAATTTATTTACTCTACGTAAATGTGGGTAAATATATATTCAGTTTTTATTCATTCTGTCATAGCAAAGGCTGTGAATACTAATGTAAATGTACTTCTTTTTTTTTTTTTAGGGTTTTTTACCTTTATTGGGATAGGACAGTGGAGATTTTACTGACAGGAATGTATGGGGAGCAGAGATAGGGGAAAGATCGGCAAAGGACCTTGAGCCAGGAATCAAACTCAGGTCGCTGTGAGCACCTTGGTGCTATGTGTCGACGTACTAACCACAAGGCTATTGGCGCCGACATGTAAATGTAATAATTTTTTAATTATTTATTATTGTTAGTTTTATTTACATTTTGATATGAAATTGTTATAATATATCATACTGTATTACAGTTATTTACTACAAATCACATGTTCTAAACTGTCGTGGCTGTTCCTAACTTGACGTCACAGAATCTGTGGAGCGTCTATTGCAGATGCACACATCACACTGTTGATGCTGAAAAAAAAAAAGTATTGTAAACTAGGCATGGGATGATAACCGTTTTCAAGGTATACAGCAGTTTGAAAAAGTCAAGGTTTTAAAACCGACAAAATTTTCTGTAATACCGTTCCTAAGGTACTAGTAGGATTTTCTTATTTACATTTTTTTTAAGACAACAGTATCTCCAGCAGAAAAAAAAATCCAAAGATGCTGTTTTAAATTTTAAAGAAATCTGTGCTTTTGATACTAATGAAGTCAGCAGAAGTCAATGATTATTTTGAATTATTTAGCCTGACATGTTTACTGTTCCAAAATGCTATAAATCTTTCAAAAAATAAAATAAATTGTTTTCAAAGGGGAAAAAAGGTTTTGTTTTTTACCCAGACAATTAAAAAGAATATATTTTAGAGCAGTGAGCACAATACCGTAATACCTTGAAATCATGATATTTTTATCCAAGGTTATCATACCGTCAGAATCTTTTATCGGTCCATGCCTATTGTACACTCAAAAAATTACGTTTGCTATTTGTTCAAACTACTTATTTAAAATGAGCTGAAACAACACAATTTTTAAGTTTTTTTTGGGGGGGGGATAACTTAATTGTTTTATGTTCAATTCACTTAAATTTGTAAAAAAAAAATTATGACCTATTTTAATTCTTTCATGTTTTCCCAACACAAATTGATTGTGTGGTACATTTTTTACAGTGTAATGTCAGATTAGCCAGATGCTAGATTACAAATGGAAAACAAACCTGGTATAAAATGATGAAAACGCTGACATCGAATGTAAGTGTTCCCTATTAATATAAGAGAAATGAGAATCTTTACATCATGGCAATAACAAAAAGAGGAACAATTCTGCTGAACTCACTTTCAACTATACTTTCCTCCTGATTACCAACAATAAAAAAAGAAATCTGACAGTAAATCCAGTAAGTTATCGTAAGTTATATTATTCATAACCGAGGGTGCAATTCTGGTCTGAGAGGTCAGGGGGGGGGGGGGGGGGGGGGGGGGGGGTCAAAACTGAGTGTTGGTAATAGTTAAATCTGAAAAAGTTATATGCAATAATGTGAGTAATTGTATGTAGAAAAGCATGTCGTATTTTCAATATTCATTTATGTTTAAATGTGTTTCATTAATAGCATAATGCTATTAAAACAAATGAAAGACTATACTTTTTCAGGCAATCTTGAATTTTTATTTGTTTCAAGAATAGCTGCATATGGCCTCAGGTTAGATGAATACAGTGTACACACCTGAAGGGATATTTTGAAGTTTTAGCTATGTCAATCGTGTCTAAAATATAATATAACAAGAAATACTAAACTTTGTGTACGTGTTTGACAATAAAGTATGTTAATCATTAACTAGAATGTTGAGGAAATCTATAGTTTATCTATATGAAAGTTTCTGTGTGTGATACTGTGAGAAATGGGTGAAAAGACTGGATGAAGTGAATGAACTTGAAATAATAATAATAATAATAATAATAATAATAATAATAATAATAATAATAATAATAATAATAATAATAATAATAAATACTATTCTAACATGGTAGGGCAATGTCTACAGCAAACAGCATATTACACTGTACAAACAATACTGTTCAGATACTGGTTTCCACAACAACAAAAAGTTGTATTTATTAAATATGATATACATATATTTCACTTGTTGAATAATTTTAATTCCATTTTAACTCTAAATGTTAAACTTTAAACCCATTTTAACTTTAATCCCAATTTAATTTGCATCATCTGGTCAATCCCTTATTAACACTTACAGCACTGCGTGTTTTTATAGCCAATAGTTTTGCTACATGCTTGCTTATAACTTTTAATACATTGTAAATATATGTTTAGAATTATTTGGTAATGCACGAAATCAGCAGTAGCACTGGATTAGCACTAAACGCAGCCTTAAGGATTCACGTGACAAAATTTCAGATATTATCAATGCAAAGACGGGCATGGAGGCAAATTCGTCACCTTAGAATTATAAGGTTCTATCTGAAATTTTGGTCAAAATTGAGTTATTCACATATTCTCATTAAATGACATCTTATTTACATTATATGATGTTTTTGTTAAAGTTGTTTACATTTTAAGACTTATTTAAAAAACAACAACGGTTTATCTACAAATTTGAACTCTAGCTTGCTCTATAAGGTTCTTTCTGTGAGCCAATCAGCATTTTGAATGCACGCACAAGGACAAATCAGGATCAGCTTTCTTTACCATTTCACCAGACTGCTCCATTGACAGCGAGAAAGACCAGAAAGACAAAATCACACAAAATCAGAGTCGACTAAATAATGCCGCACCACACAAAATTGAGAAGTGTGCAAATGTGATGATTTAGAAGCTTTTTTTTTTACATTGAGATGAAATGTTGAATTTGACATTGATGAAAAAGTAAGGAATATTAAAAAAAATCTATGTTAAATGTGAAATATTTTTATTTGTGTATATATGGTAAGTGAAATATCTTTCAGTGTTCATTATACTCATTTGCTTATTGTCTGTTTTCTTTTAAAGTCTTTACATTTAATATTAGGCCTTAAAGGGTAAATAATTTAATTCATGGGGCATATAATTCAATAAATATAATTCAATAATTCAAATAAAGCATTAAATGTTATACATATTAACATATTATTTAGATAAAATTGACATCTGCACTGGACATAATATTTCGCACAGCCTTGTGTGCTTAATTTAAACAAGAAAAAATCTATTCATCCTAAAACATGAAATAAATGTTATAGAAAGCAAAAATGTAACTTTCTCAAGCATCAACATATTGTTACAACACCAACTTATATATTTTGGATTGTATTTCTTGAAAAGTAATGCTTCAATGAATGATCTGCCACCTTATAATTCCAAGTGGAAAATGACTTTTCAGAATTAGAAGGTTCTATCTGCATTTACCGTGTTTTTTTTTTTACTCCAATTTGCAAAAGTAAGAGAATTTTGATTATTTACATTTAGAGAACCCTTAGGGTCTCTGTCATGTTAATGTATTAAAGAGAACTGTTACACAAATGTTGTTTGCTATATGGAATGCAAAAACTTTGAAGCTCAATATCTCAAAATCATGTAGAATACAGATGGAACCACATAATTCCAAGGGGACGAATTATCATCGCGCGTCGCGAACGGGCAACGCGATTGGTGACAAAATTCTGAATTTGCCTAAATCGCATTTATTGTGAAAGTTCAAATTATTGAATTCAAGTGAAAAATTTGGGAAAAACATTTCCAGCATAAAGACAATGGGGTGAATGTGTGGTATAGCTAGTGTTTTTCAGCGAAAAATAAACTTCTGGTGAAAGCTTTATGTGATTATTTTCAATTTCATAATGCTCCTTTTATGGCATCGACGCTGTAATGTCATTAAAATACAATCAGTTAAATAGATTTAAGCATTCATTTAGTCGTTCAAGCATAAAACGAGATGAAAAACCATGTAAATAAAAGCAGCATCAGTAGCAGCAGGCTAGCACAGAAACTCTATTAAAAATACTGGGGTAAAATATATTGTTATATATTAAAGACATGGTGGGGAAATGCAGTGCTTCTTGTCCGGACTGAGACCCACTTTATATTATATATCTATCAGTGAACATCACAGATTTTTTTGAAAAATCAGACCTTAAACATGGTGATTTTGCAATGGCAGGACAGTTTACTGACTAAAAATTCAAAGTCTGTGTGCATATAGCCACATTAAATAAATAGCAAGAGCAAACAACCTTTTCCATAACAGGATGTAAAATAAAATTTGCTTAAATGTTTAATTTGATGACCCTATTTTTAAAATGTCAATAAATCCAAATTTAAGAAATCCAGATAGTAGCTGTTGCCATGGAAATACTGTAATGGTGTATACTGGTGAATAGTCATTACTGTGTGGTGGGTCGTGACCATTCCATTACAAGACAATTTACACATAAATGGTGGGTTGAAAAATAAAACTGTGTTGACTCTAACAGCAAAAGTATTACTTTACAAAAATTTAAGTAAAACTTCACTTCATTTTTTATTTCCCGACAACAGAATTGTGGCAAAGGAAAAAGTTTTAGGAAACCACTAGCCGCAGTGGCTAAAGAGTCCATTTCAAGTCCTGATATCCTCTTTAATACAATACCTGCTGTTGTATACCTGCAATACCTGCATTTGGTGTGAATTGCTGGAAAGCTGTTTACCACTGTACCGTAACTAAAATATTTCAGTAAAAATAAATGTGGTTTCATCAACACAATCTCACGGCAATTCGTAACTTTTTTTTTGTGGCTAATTCGTACGAATTCGTACAATCTAATTCGTACAATTTAGTACGATTTGCTCATCCTCCAATGACGGTTGGGTTTAGGGGCGGGGTTAGGTGCCACGCCTCCTTTTTAAAATCGTACCATTTCGTACAACTGAACTCGTACGAATTCGTACGAATTAGCCACTAAACTGTCAAAATGTAAAATACTTACGTTTTCTCATGAGATCAGGCTGGTTTCATATAGTAGGCTAGTGGTTTATAGCAGTAGTTTTGCATAAAAGTGTATTTAGTAGCTAGCATTAGCATTGCTGTTTTTATTGCTGGTGAATTTGGGAATCTGGGAAATCTTTACTTACATTAGTTGCAATTTTTACTTATATTAACACTTATATTTAGCATACCTAACACACGAGACCTTTCTGAAATCTCTAAGAGGTTTTCTAACCACACCAGAAGAAAGAAGAAAGGATGTATGTATTATACCTAGAGGAGTAATGCCAAATGTATTAGTGTTTTTGTGACATAAAAAAATAATAGAACCAGATCACTTTGATAATATTTAATAACCTGGTCAAAAAACAAAAAAAACAAAAAACAGAATCACAGAAGTTTTAATTGGTTTGACGTTACTATAAAAAAAAAAATTTAAGCTGCAAGCAGCGATGAAAGGGACCTCGCACCTGGGCTCACCCCCTCCTGGCGGCCTTAGGATGACAGAGAACAGAGGATAATAGTAATTTGAGCTGTGATATATATTAAAAAAAACTGAGAAATCATGGATTTATACCAAACTTCCTTCTGTCAGCAGGTGGCGCTATGACTGTGACACAATATTAGCAAGTAGATGTCTTTAGGAGAGGAATCTCATCGAACCTTAGAATTTTCAGACAGATCGGACTTTGAGTTATAAGTACTTCCTCCTCTATGGCAAAACACTGAAATTTGTCAATCCGCCACAGACACACCCTTCGATGAAAACTCTAGAGCTTCACAATTTAACATCACACAGGCCTTTGGATTATACTGACAAAACTTTCAATCTGATTTCACAAGTTCACCTGCTCAACCAATTGCGTCAACAGGGTACACAATTTAGGCATTGCTGTCCTGAAGCAGGGGCCCGAGATACTGTATCAAACCCCTAAGAGAGCTCGGACCTCCCATCCTTGAAGGAGGTCCGAGCTCTCTTATGGGGTTTGATAGCTTTAAGTATGAGGCACCTCCTTTGAGCCACACCGTAGTTGCTTGTTCACAAAAACCTAACCAATTAAAACATTTTAATGGTATCCCATTAGATTAGAATTGAGTTGTTTTAACATACCAACAAAAAATACCATTACAATAAAAACGATTTCCATTTTCAGCAATGAAAACTATGACAAACCTTCTTATGGTTGAAATTTTGAAACAGTTGAAATGCATTAATGGCATTGCATAAATCTCGTAAAAAGTAAAAATAGGTATCTGGAATGACATAGTGAGAGAAAAGTGATGACACATTTTCAGTGCTATGTAAAGAGTGAATCAAGAGCATTATTAAGAATTGAGACTGAAAGGTTTTGCTTGTGCAATCGAACTACAGTAACTGTGTGTGAGTAACGAGTCTACTGAGTGCGTTTTTCTAACAAAAGTTGGGCAATGTGTGAGACTTTTAAGCAGTTCCCAGCTTATGCATAAAAACTATTTTTAGCTTTTACAATATAGATGAAAGTGTGATTACATTATTATCAATTTATGTATTGTGTGTATGTGTTAGTTAACAAATAGGCAGTGTCATTTTATTTATAATTTTTTAGTAAAACACTATTTTTTAAGAAAAAAGGAATGTTATATTTATCTGATGTTTTAGAAAATATAAGGGATCGGAACTAAAACTATCCCATGGTGTGATATAGCACAAATTAAGAAAACAATAATATACAAATAGTATGAGAGCGAACAGGTGTACCCAATGAATGAGAGTTGGACAGGTGTGCCTAATGAAGTGACCAGTTTGTATATATATATATATATATATATATATATATGTGTGTGTGTGTGTGTGTGTGTGTGTGTGTGTGTGTGTGTGTGTGTGTGTGTGTGTGTGTGTGTGTGTGTGTGTGTGCGTGTGTGTGTGTGTGTATGTATATATATATATATATATATATATATATATATATGTGTGTGTGTGTGTGTGTGTGTGTGTGTGTGTGTGTGTGTGTGTGTGTGTGTGTGTGTGTGTGTGTGTATGTATGTATATATATATATATATATATATATATATATATATATATTTATATATATATATACCCTACTGAAAAATCCAGCTTAAACCAGCCTAGGCTGGTTGGCTGGTTTTAGCTGGTTGACCAGCCTGGTTTTAGAGGGGTTTTGGCCATTTCCAGGCTGGTTTCCAGCCATTTCCAGCCTGGTCTTAGCTGGTCAGGCTGGAAAATGACCAGCTAAAACCAGCTTGACCACCTAGCCAGACTGGGAGCCCAGCCAAAACCAGCTATGTCCATCTTAAACCAGGCTGGTCAGGCTGGTTTTAGCTGGATTAAGCTGGTCATTTTCCAGCCTGACCAGCTAAGACCAGGCTGGAAAAGGCTGGTAACCAGCCTGGAAATGGCCAAAACCCCTCTAAAACCAGGCTGGTCAACCAGCTAAAACCAGCCAACCAGCCTAGGCTGGTTTAAGCTGGATTTTTCAGCAGGGTATATTTATATATATATATATATATACACACACAAATTTCAAATCAGCCAATTTGGCATCAACAACATGAAAGAATGAGTATGAAAGTATCAGCGGTTCAGGCTGGTGGTGGTGGAGTAATGGTGTAGGGGATATTTTCTTGGCACACTTTAGGCCCATCAGTACCAATTGAGCATCGTCAATGCCACAACCTACCTGAGTATTGTTGCTGACCATGTCCATTCCTTTTCTTGAACATTTCTTGAACATGACAATGAGTTCACTGTCCTCAAATGGCCTCCACAGTCACCAGATCTCAATCCAATAGAGCACCTTTGGGATGTGGTGGAACGTGAGATTCGCATCATGGATGGGCAGCCGACAAATCTGCAGCAATTGTCTTATAATATCATGGCAATATGGACCAAAATCTCTGAGGAATATTACCAGTACCTTGTTGAATCTATGCCATGAAGGATTAAGGCAGTTCTGAAGGAAAAAGGGGGTCGAATAATATTTATTGTTGGTCACTTATCTTCATATAGTGCTATTCATTTTATATGAAATTATGAATAATATTTTGTATATTATTATTAATTGTCGGACTTCATTCGTTCATCATTCATGACAGATGAAATGGCACGTCATGATTTTGCCAAGTACGATGCGATCCTGGAAGAACATCTGTGTTTACATCATTTACTATCGAAAATGTAATCCATACCTATTCCCTACCCTTAAATCCAACCATAACTGTAAATTATTACCAAAATCAGAGAGGAATAATAGTTGGAGAACAATCATGTAGAAGTGCCTAAACTTAACTGGAATGTTGATCATAGGTGTTGATCCAGGAACATGTCCTACTTGGTTAAATCAGGTTAGAAATCATGAAATCATGGCACTGAATACACATGTACAGCATCTTAAAAAAAAATAATGGTATTGCTTTTGGTATCAATTCTAAACTCTTAAACACAAATGCAAACATGTATTATTGTTTACATATATCCATTGAAAACACTGAGAAAAAATTATTGACTGCAGATGAACGCAACACTCAAAGGCTAAATTTACCTGCTAGAATGATTCCTTTGCACTGCTGTATGGTTTGAAGGAACGTGTCAGAACATGTTTTGAGCCTATACTTCATTTTCAGTAATGTGATGGAGCATGTTTGGACCAATGAGATAGCATTGTGGAAAGTAAGGAATTAAGTTTACAAAAATAGAATAGTGTCACATTGCAGGATTCCCCCAGCTATTTTTTGTAGTATTGTTGATCAGAAGTGTCATCGCTAACTGTTGGCACCACAAGCTCTGAGTGCACTTGAGAATGCTTCAGTTTTAGACACTTCTAATTCATAACAAATGATGCATGAATACATTTCAGTTATGTGACAACATCACTCCAGTTCAATTAAACCTGATAAAGTTTTTCCATCAGGATTCGAGTGAAACACAGATAAATGTCTACTATAAACTGAATAAATGAGCTTTTCAATGATGTATGGTTTGTTAGGATATAACAATATTTGACCAAGATAACTCTTTTAAAATTTGGAATCTGAGGGTTCAAAAACAATTAAAATATTGATAAAATCACCTCTATTTGTTCAGTTTAAGTATATATTTTACACTGTATTAAAATATAGTGTAATATATTATATTTTTATAGTGAGGAATTTACAAAATGTCTTCATAGAAGATGATATTTACTTAATATTCTAATTATTTTTGGCATAAAAGGAAAATCAAAAATCAATTTAGACTGCTGGCTATTCTTAAATAATTTAGAAGTAAAATACAAAATCAGCATACGAGCTAATACAGCAAACAAATAGTGCTTAATATGTTTTATTTAAATATCTTAATTAAATACAAAATTAATAAATATAATAATTTTAAAAAATGTCCACTTCTTGAGAAAAATGAGCACTTCTTTTACCTGGCCTACGGGCCTGTAACTATCATACATGATTTAGAGAAGGCATCCACAAAAATGTCAAAGTAAAAACAACTTGCATTATATTTTATTGCATAATGCATTATTTTTACTTTGACATTTCTAAATGGTTGATTTTAAATTTGCGTTAAGCAGTTGGACATAATGTTGTACCTAATAAAGTGGCCGGTCAGTGTGTGTGTGTGTGTGTGTGTGTGTGTGTGTGTGTGTGTATATATATATATATATATATATATATATATATATATATATATATATATATATATATATATATTTATATATAAATATGCAAATTTGGCATCAACAACATAAAAGCATGTAGGCTGGTAGTGGTGGAGTAATGGTGTGGGGGATTTTCTTGGCACACTTTAGGCCCATCAGTACCAATTGAGCATGTCAATGGTTTGCACCTTTGGGTGGAACGGGAGATTCGCATCATGGATGTGCAGCCGACAAAATCTGCAGCAATTGTGTGATGCTATCATGTCAATATGGACCAGAATCTCTGAGGAATATTTCCAGTACCTTGTTGGATCTATGCCACGAAAGATTAAAGCAGTTCTGAAGGTAACCTCTGGTCCAACCCGATAGTAGTAAAGTGTACCTGATAAAGTGGCCTGTGAGTGTATATTGTTTCACTGATATTCTGCCTCAAAATACCCTTTCCCCTCAACCGTTTGTATTTCATATGCTTTCAAAATTTGCTTTTTTTACATTTATTTTGATGCAGACAGCAAAATGGGGACCGGCAATCTTTTAAAAAGTTAAATGAATTGAATGCAATTAATGTAACAGAAAAACACCACATACTTTTCACGTAATCACATATGTTTTTTTAACCTAAACCCTTTGTTTTCGTGCAACTCCATAGTTGCTTTCTCACATTAAATATGCTTCAATTCCATATTTCTGTGTTTAGTTCTTATTTAGGTCAAAGGACTACAGTAGACCTACATCTAGATGTCTCTTTAAGTCGATTTCTTATGCTATAATGGCATATTTATCACTTTCTCTGGGGATTATTGAGAATTAAGGGTCAAACGTAACAACCATGTCTTTGAGAAATCTAGGCTTCCACATCATCGCCTTGTTAACACAAGGGATTTCCTCAGAATGTCGTCACAAACCTGCAATCGGGGACCTCAGCAGGGAAGTATTGCAGTGGTGCGTTTACACAAACATGGGAATGACGAATGTGCTTTCACTTTAGAGTAAAATATGGAAGCAAAGGGCATGTTGTGACAGGAACGTCTAATAGGGCTTAAATAAGATATTCCTGATAAATGAAACTCTTAGCATATTAAAGGGATAAATCACACAAAAATTAAATGTACTCACCCTTTACCTTTAAAATTAGAAAGTATTTGTTTATCCTACTGTGGAAGTCAATGGTCACAGATTTCCAGCTTTCCTCAAATTATCTTCTTTTTGTGTTAACAACAGATGAAAGTAGCTTATAACAGTTTAAAACAAGCAAAGGGTGAGTAAATAATTTTGCGGTGAACTATTCCTTTAATGTTCGTTTAGTTTCACATTGTCAGATTTGCACACTCAAGGCAGGAATGTCTCGCTTCTATTTCATCATGCTTATAGTAACAGACCACTGACAAATTAATAAATCATGCATTCAGAAACATTCAGTCTTCAAGAGTCTACACTATGAACTTCATAAACTGATAAGCAGTCATATATCAGGGTTGTAAACATGATAGCTTTCTCCTTTCACAGTGGACTTTGGTGTTTCACTGGTTTTGTTTCCTCATGAACAGGCATTGTTCACATATGAAAATGTGCTGTTGATTTACCCAGCGTGGGTTCTCACGGGTCATAGAATTTATGGAATATCATAGAATTTAAATATATATTGTTCAAGTCATCCCAGTTAGCAAAGATGTCTGGCCTAGATTTGTCATTAACCCTCGGCTGCACACATTATGATAGATCTATGAAAAATATTTGACTGGTTTTCTTTTCTTAAAATGGCTTAACTTGAAGAGCTGTAAAAATATATATTTTTTAGGTACTTTATAATATGTAATCAAATTTAAAACTTGCATTACAATTAATAATTGTGTTGTTTGTTTTGATTTTATTGGTGTTACAGTATTATAAGATTTAACACAGAACTTATAAATGACACCTTATACACGCTTTCCAACTACTCATATTCCAACAGCTTTCATTTATTCCATTCTTTTTTGCTGAATATTATTAAAAACAAACCTAATATTGTATTATCATGTATACAACAAACAGTAAATATAAATATTTTCTCCAGTAAATATTATAACAAATAAATAACAAGTCTAGTATATCCAGATGCATCAGAATAATGTAGCTCCTAGCTAACAATGTTAATATATTATACTATATACTATACGCCTGTCTTATCTGCTTCAGAGTTAACTTACTTGAACTGTTTCCACCACTGCTCTTATCAAAAGTCCAATCTGCATCATTCTCATGGTCACTAAAACCCATCTCATCCTTACTTTCATCTACAGGAAGAGCCAGTTCTGTCTTTTCTTCTTTCACTTAACATAGAACATGGTGGTGCTCGCTAATACACTGTTCCCTGTATTCATATCTATTCAAAAGTAGTACTGCCATTAAAACTAGATTTTATCCTTAATGCAAATGCCATTAACATACAACTAATCAACATATTACTAGCATTCATGTTGTTATTGTTACAACTTAAAAGTTCACAGCTGACCTTGCTAGCTAGCTAACCCATTGCAATGTTGCCATTTGGCAGCGCACACATTTGATTAATTTACAATAAAACTAATTTGATAAAAACAATTGATTTGTGAATATGTCATTATAACTTACTGGAGGTGATGTTTCAGATTTTTTTTGTGGATCTGACATAATGTTATCCTTTGTTTTTATGGATGTTTACATTTGCATTTAGCAATTACTCACAATAAATGGCAGTCTGTCAGAAATCGCACCACAGAAAAACACTGCATGTTGTGTGACTTAACCAAAGCACATCATTGGCTAGACTAAGGTCTTCTCTTTCCAACAAAAAAAATTCAACATTGGTCTTAAAGAAACAGTGGCAGGGAAATGAACATAAGTATCATGTTACCATATGGGAACACCTTGCAGTAGAGGATTAAGCTGGCACAGCAGGTGTTCATCTGGCACTGGCATACAGCATATAGGCCAAACATGGCCCAGGTTTGGCAGAGGTGGCACTGTCTTTTAGGCGCATGTTCTATGTGAGTTTATGACACCTGGTGCCAGTGAATCTGCCGGGTGGAAATCGTTCGGTGACATCTTATCTATCAATTATTATCTATTATCAAGATTCTGAGCTGTTCCCCCATCATATTTGACCCCACACACACCCAAAGACACACATTCTTTAAATTGACTCATAGATATCTCAAAATTCAGCCCAAAGTACATGTAATGTGTTGGTAACTTTTGAATTCTCCTTTGTTTCTCTCTTAATTCTTACACCGGTATATGCCCCTTTCAAGACATTAGACAAACTAAGAATGCATGAATTATGTTTTATGTATTTCTAAAAGTGTCATGTTTGGTGTCATTCTTCTCCATACATAATTCTACCGCTCATGATCTAGAACATAGGATGATAACTTGTATATCTGGTGTAAATTCAAACCATGAGTTAAAGTATCTGTCTGTCTTGGGATGGTACAGATCAGCAAGGAGGAACAAAGAAAGTTTCCCGCGGGACTTTTCCTCTCATGCCGTTGGTCAGTCAGGAGAGACAAGGAATTACCTGACCAACACCTTTAAATACCTGTTACACCCCCAAGTCTTCGCAGATGGTTGCCAACACAAGGCCCGTTTCGGTACCTCGTGACTCACCTGAGTCCACATTTCTTATTTTCCGGCAAATTATAACTTAGTTTAAAGTTTGCGGCGCGTGTATCCTCGGATCTGCACAGCAAACTCCACGCAAACAACAAAGGATCTTCCAAGCATCAGAAAAGATCACAGGAAAAGAGAGAAAGGCCCACTAAAGACAGGTATTTAGTCGTGTGTTGACGCTGTGCCGTTTTAAGGTGTTTACATACTTGGTGGTTCTTAATAGTTGTGTGGGACTGAGTTAGATTTGCCATTCTTTTATCTAAACTCTTTTATTTCCTTGCTTTATTTTTCTATGTTTCGTATTTTATGTTGTGTACGTTTGTTTGTTATATGTCAGACTAGTCAATAAATCATGCTACAACCACGTTGGATTGTCTTTGTTTTGTCTCACAGAAAAGGTCGCTTTAACGGTTAAAGACCCTCGCTACCAGCTTATTAAGTTTAATAAAACTAGTCCACTCAGACGAGCGAGCGAAGTAATGATTTTGTTAAATTAACTTTAATTTAATTCTGAATATTCATAATTAATAATAACTTGTTATTGTTGATCATTAATATTCATAAACTGAGCTAATTTCGCAATATTTAAAAAAATTATATTATTATTAGCCAGTACTAACCATTACCATTATTAACACGCCTAAAGCGTAAAGCTTCATGGGTTTATCATCTTTATTGGAGTCGTGACACACCAAATCTGGCTTCCAGACAATGGTCAAACATGGGCCATATCAGGCCGAGTTATAGCTAGGGCCAGACAGAATCTGCGAACATTTTTTTCTGTTTCTGCACAGAATTTTGTAAAAAATGTATGCAGAATGATTTTGGGAGTATCATAACAAAAAAACCTAATATATGAAATATAAATTATACATTTTTAACTTTTATTTAATGTTTACAATGCAAATCAATTTATTTGGCAAACAAAGCAAGTCTCTCATTTAATATATCTAGTAAAAGACAGAAAATATTACTTTACAAACTGTATTGAAAATAAATCATATGAACATTTTCATATTAGTCAATAATATTACTGAATAAATATAAATTTACACACATTTACTCAAGTAAATGTATAGACTCAATGATGGGCTAAAAATCTGCAGAAATCTGCATGCATAGATTTTGAGTCTAGTTATGGGTTATTAACTTGGCTGAGACTAGGCCCATGTTTGGCCCTTATATCCAGTCACGTACCATAATTCACAGTGGGCCATGCAAAAGCTGATTGTGTGGGCCAGAGATGGACCAAAGAACTGGTGTGATGTAATATCCCGGATTTTTGTTTCTCACTTGAAATTTTAGTTCCCATTTATCAAACTGTTGTTTTTCTATACCATATTTATTTATCGCATTGCTCCATTTTATTCCTTTAATGACCATCAACTGGCCGTCCCTTAAGACAAATGCAGGCTATACCTGTCATCTAACTTGTCAGGATAATATAACATTTAGGAGCTTTGAGCTAAAAATCTTCAAAAACCCAGTGTTCAAATGTAGACAACATAAACATTAAATGTAACATTTGTAAAACTACTATCAAGTTTTTTAAATATTGGAGAGGGCGCAGTTCGCAGTCACACAAACATTAAGTACCTCAGATTATTTTCAAAATCTGTGGTAAATTATCCATTGCTGTCCTCACAATGACTATTAAATTGGGACTCGAACCAGCGACCTTCTTGATGTGAGGCAATAGTGCTAACCACTAAGCCACCGTGCCACCCCTGTAACCTAACTAACTGATTAAAATTAGTTAAAGTAACGCAAAACATTAGTTGTTATGACTTTTTGTCAGTGACAGCGGACAGTTTTTCTCTTATAGGTGATGAAAATTCAGCTTTTCAGTCAGAGAAAGTTTGGAAAAGGGGAATTTGATATTTGGCTAAGAGTGGGAACCTTTTTCACCCAAGATGTAGGTGACTTTGTTTTCCTAGTTGAATATTAAAGAAGATTATTAACTGATTCTGTGGTCTTGGTTATTTTTTAATACTTACCAGTCGATACCAACCAGTTTTTGAGGTTTAAGCAAATACAAACAAGCCCAGATCTATAAAACTATGCCTGGGTGTTTACTTAGATATAAAGTGACTAAGTTTGCCAAAATGGTTCCTTCCTGTGCTCGTCATAGATGTGGCAACTGCTATAAAAATGAAAGTTACACTCACAGAGATGATTACAAATGACAACAAGTCTGTGCATATTCCTGCAAAAATGGTCCTGCAGGGCACTTGTTGGTTTTTTGTAGGCAACAGGAAGCCCACACCAACTCTAAACAGGCCTTTTGCTGGCATGCCTAGTTGCGGCTCAAAGCGGTCTAACCAGCTGACTCACACTAGTAGACAGCCCACATTAATCACATGATAGCCAAGTGTAGGGAACTTTAAATTTTTTTTAATTTCAGGTTTTGATTTCCCATACTCTGGGTGCATCTCAATGAGCTCCCCTGTTCATTTATCCATTGCCAATGAATAATTTTTCCACAGAGTAATTTTTCATTTTTATGGACATCTGCACTATTTTTATAGCTATAGGTATTTTTTGGTCTTTTTTAAAGTATTAGATCAGCTGTAATACAGTTTTTGCCTGTTGCTTGAACACTTTAGACAAGGGGTGCCCAAACCTTTTAAAGGGCCAAAAACAAAACTTGATTGAGGGTGGTGGGCAGGGGCGTCGCTAAACCCAATTCACTGGGGCACGTGCCCCAGTAAAAATCTCTAGTGCCCCAGTAAATGCATTGAGATATGATTTACTTCATATGCAAGTGTATTTATTAAGAGTGGTCATTCCGAAATAAAGACGTTATTCTCTATGTGCAACTGAACCAACGCTGGTGAAAGCAGTGTAATCAAAAAGCAAACTGACGCATCTTCGCGTGTGCGCAGAGAACACGCGCGCCTCTCGCACGCGCTGCTCGCGCACGCGCTGCTCTTCTTCTGAGAGTCCCGGTAGTAAACATGCGCGCCAAAAAAGCAGGCTGCTTGTTACGGGGGTACGTGCCCCAGTAGAGCTTTATGTCTAGCAACGCCCCGGTGGTGGGCCAAAGGTAAGTATACGAAACTGTACATTAAAGTTGCCATGGGTAATGTCCAAATTTATTTGAATAATATTTAAAAATTATGCTTTATATTATGTAGTGCCATATAATTTTTATAATTTTATAATGAACTTATTAAAGTAAATGCCATTTCAACAGAATAGAGTTCAATACCATTTATACTGAATACAGTCAAGCTGCACCTCTTTCTGCCTTGATTTGCTTGCCGATGTCTTCTGCAACATCAAGTTACAATAATTACTTTTTAAAAGATCCGATTCATTTACAATATTTAATTGATAACAAACAAAAAAAATATAAACATAAAAAAACAAAAGAATGAAAACAATCAAACAAGGTTACGTTAAATTAGAAATTATATATAGGCATTCGCCTCAAGCCTCTCCATAATTCTCTCTCGTTTCTCAGATGGGGTGGTGGGCCAAATCAAAGGTTATAGTAGGCCAAATTCTGTCGTGCGGCGCCACGAAAAGGGGCGGGATTAAACAAGATGATTTGACATTTAAAAGCTATTGGTTCATATTTTACATATCTGTCCAGAGAAGTTATGTTTTGATCCTCGATTGATCTCACACAATCATGTGATGCGATTTTGTAGGAAAGAGTTCACCAAACTTTGCAACAGCAAACTGAGAAACCTGTCGCACGAGCTTGCGTTTCCAGTTCGTCGCATTCGTGTGCATATGAAGGGTAGAAAATTCAATTTAATTCAATTCATCTTCATTCCTAAAACGCTCTTACAATGTAGATTGTGTCAAAGCAGCTCCACAAGTCCCAAACCAAGCAAGCCAGTGGCAACAGTGGCGAGGGAAAAAACTTCACCAATTGACGAAAGTGAAGGAAAAAAACTTTGAGAGAAACCAGCTCAGTTGGGGAAGACCATTTCTCCTCTGGCCAAACTTCTTGTGCAGAGCTGCAGTCTAGGTGCTGGAGGCTGAAGAATGCTGGACATCCATCGTGAAGAAGCTGCAGGTGTGAGTAAGGTACCAGTGGGTGTTCAGGCTGGTCAATACGAAGACTTGTCTGTCACTGGGGTCTTTCAGGAATCAGTCTCATGCTCTACACTCCTCCATGACCGCCATAACATCTGCTCAAGATACGGCCTGGTACAGGATTATGGAGACCTCTAGAAGTCCTCAATGGTTGGTATCATCTTTTCACAGGAATTGGATAACACCAATGGTGTTGCACAATCTGCACAAAAGTGCAGTGTCATCACGGCTTAAAGCAAACTTTTCAATCAAAAAGTAAATTTCATGGGTACCTTTAAGAAAACATCTATTTAAAATACAAAACACATGGGGGACTGAAAACACTTAGACACACACCTGAAAACACTTACAAAACTGATCACCAATCAGCCAACCACAAATAGGCCTCCATAAAGCCATTTCTAAACCCAACTGAAGATTTTTTTTTCTGCTTGGAGATGACGTGCATATGAAAAACCACATGTTCGCATGCCTCTTCTACAAGAAATGAAAAATAGCCTCCTGTGTCCAGACCCAAAATGACAGCAGGATCAGTATTCCCGCCATGCACAATCGACTTGTTTTTTTGTAATTACAGTAGTGCATTTTGAGTGTGTGTGCTGCTGGTTTTTTAATTTTTAACCTTTAAGTACTTTAAATTTTGGTTGTTGTGAAAACATTTTGTATGCAAAAAGCCCATAGAAACTGTCAGTGTTGCTTCACAGAATGCTTCACAGAATGCTAACTGATTAATTAAAAAAAAAAAAAGTGAAAATGAAAGAGTGCAGTGTTTTATACATTGTACACTAGTGTTGCTCAAAATGTATTCATATGATGTGAGTGTGTATAATTTGGTCATCACAGTGCAATTTTGACAAAAGATTGTTAGGTGTTGATAACAATTGTTGAGTTTCAATTCGGCACATAGTTGATGTGAATGGGTTTGTTTGTGACACAATAGCCGCTTTTCCACTATCGGGCCAGTGCGAGCCAGGGCTTTAATCGGGCCAGGCCGGGACAATAGCCCGGGAGGTTGAGAATTGAGCCCGAAATCATGTCGCATTTCCACTGTCGGGCTAGTTGCTCGCAGCGCGTCACGCAAACACCGCCCCCAGAACGTCCCCCGAATCAAACGTCACACAACCCGTCACACAACCCGTCCACTTCAGCGGGAACAAAAAACTCAAATTATAACCACAAACACAACCTGGCATCACTACGAGAGCTGGAAAATGGAGAACACCGAAGCGATTGCTTTTTTACTGTTTGTGGTCTGTTGGTGTAAGGCCAGACAGCGATCAAACGCCGTCTATTTGCCTCTGAACATTTTCCTCGGCCCAAATGTTCAGAAGAGCCCTGGTGTCCTCAACTGACCAGTATTGTCTGCTATCCATTTTTTCTTCTTCTTAGTGAGTTGATCAAGCGCGATAGCAAAACAAATGTAAGGGAAGAAAGCATCTTGTCTCCTCTTTACCTGACAGGAAAACTCAGCCTTTGTACGTAACCCCGCCCCGAAGCCCCAGTTGGCCCTCCTTGGCCCAAGGTATTCGGCGGGCCGAAAAAGGCCGGACGCTGGCCCCAAGGAAGCCCCGCTTTGGCCCGATTACGCCCCGGAAGTGATAGTGGAAACGCGACTGGCCTTGGCTCGCCCTGGCTCGCTCGCTTTAGGCGCGATAGTGGAAACGCGGCTATTGAGGCAAAGTTTAGCTAAAAAATGTTCACGCAATAGGCTAAAACTGTAACCTGAATGAAATGTTTTGTATATTGAATTAAATTAATCATTTGATATGAAATCCTTTCGACTCGGCAATTTATTTAAACACAATGAACACACATACACACTTATTCACACACCTATACACAACGGACAATTTAGCCTACCCAATTAACCTGAACCACATGTCTTTGGACTGTGGGGGAAACCGGAACACCCGAAAGAAACCCACACAAACGCAGGGAGAACATGCAAACTCCACACAGAAACGCCAACTGACCCAGCCGAGGCTCGAACCAGCAACCTTCTTGCTGTGAGGCGACAGCACTACCTACTGCATCACTGCCTCGCCCCTGCTTAAGAGATGTGCTGGATCAATTTTTTTATTCATGGGTTGAAACTTCACTTCAAGAGTTCCCACTTAGATATGCTTAGCATTTATAGCAGGTTTGGCATGCTGTCCCGGAAGAGAACCCTGAGCTCGGAGATATTTGAGCCCAGGGCTCCCGCCCAGTCAATAAGCATATCAGGAGATCCGAGATCAGGCAGGTCTCGAGAGCTCCCCCTTTAGAAAAGGGAGGAAAAGGAGGAGATGGGGTGGAAGGGGGGATTCTTCCAAAATGAAGATAGAGCAGGAGTGAGAACATGAACCATTAATAATAAACTAGAATCACTCAGATTGGATTATTACTGATTACAGATAAGCGGCCAGTTGTGCTCAATCATATCACGTGCTTCTCTCAAAATTAGTTTATGAAACTTCACTTTGATTTAAAGTAATTGTTTTTCATGTTTAAAATATTATTTATTCTTATTTTTAAAGCTTTTGTCATTATGCTACTTCGGTGTCTCAGAGTCATTCAGAAAGTATTATTAAATGCTGGATTAATGCACAAGATAAGTTTTGCAAACACGTTTTATACCATTTCAAATATATATTATTTGTGCATGCTGTATAAGTGCACATACAGTGCTCAGCATAACTGAGCACAGCCCATACTGAAAATACATTTTTTGATCCATTTTCCTGTGAATATAGGCAATGAAATTTGATTCATTTAGCATTTAAACAAAACAGATTTACTAAACAGAAATATTTATTAAAATAATATTTTAGTCACCAAACATATTGAGAAATTAAAAGATAATACAATTAAATTCAAGCAAATTATTGCAAAAAAAATACAACCTATAAAATTTGAGCACTGCATATTGTTTACTCATTGTTTGCATGGTCATACAGTAAGTAATACATCAAGCACTTAGTTTGGCCTAGCTTTTGCAGCTGGACATTGCTTTACAATTCCCTTGATGGGTGAGTGGGGGAGTGTCTTTTGTTTATCCAGGTGTGAATTATTCATGACCATTGTCACTTACGCATAGAGCTGAAATGAGCCTAAGCAGACTTAACAAAATGTACATTTTTGTAATGTTTTCTTTGAACGAGAAAACAAAATAATGTTTACATAACTGTGAAGTAAATATTCTAGCCTACATAACTGGTTACTCAAAAGTCTTGTTCAGGCACATTCGGTGTGGTTTCTTTGGACATTATTTCAGGCAAATTTTTTTCTCCAAAATCCACGGATAGTATTTTAAAAAAAAAAAATGCAAGCATGTACATTAATAATTGTCACATATTATTGTAGCAGTTTGTGCTGAATACAAATAAAACACATCTTGACCAGTACTATGTTATAAGTAGCTGAAATAAGCACAGGGCCTAAAATCACCTCAGACCTCTGAGGGTTAAAGGACTCACAAAAATGCGGAGGTTTTTCCTTTCCATTCGGCGTGCGGTATCAAATTCCATTAAAACAACACTCTTCCACCAGTTCATACGTCATATTCTCATCCAATACCTCGGTTTTGACGAAGCATGAATAACATGTTGCTGAATTAAAGTGAAAGTGCCGAACTGCAGTTAAAGCCGAAAAATTAAAACCCCAAAATTACATGAAACTCCGGAGGAAATGTGGATATCATGGTGATGCAATGACGTTATTTGAATTATGTGCTTTAACAAGTACAATGGGATCATAAAAGGCACATTCAAAAAGCAACTCAAGTAAACACCTAAATCAATTCTATTGTCTTATTCAGATTAAGGCAAATAATTAGATCACTGTTGTCCATGTAAACAGTCACAAGCCCCAACCCTAGAAAAAATGTGTTCCCTGATTTTGATGACAGCCTTTCCACAGGTTAATAGTAAGCTTATGTAATGTTAATTGCAAAATGCAAATCTTAAATTCATGCTAACAAACAAATGATCAAAAAGAAATATATCAATGCAGTTCAATTCAAATGTATAAATTATAAGAAGTGATGTATACTTTAAACTTTCATTTTATTGTTCAATTAAAATGATTACTTTTTTTGTCAAATAAAATATTTTTCTAGAGTCATCCACCATAATTTCGTGGCTCAAAAGTATCAGTTCAGGCACCACTTTGGCATTGGTACCATTTAAAAGTATCGATTAATCACCGGTATCGAAATATCCCCAAACGATACCCAACTCTAAGCATAATGTTCCAGAAGATCATAAAATAGGTGAAAACTACATGGAAATGTCAGCATATTGAATTTTTATTGATAATGTATAATAATATTTATAAAAATACAAGTGCAAAACTCTCCGTATAAATAAATCATTGCTAGAAAAACAATTGCAGCAAGGGGTTTGTTTGAGCAGGTTAGACATGTAGGATCACGCTTTACAGATAAACAGATTGCACTGAAATTGAAACAATCTAAAAACTGAGGATAATACATATATTTGTTCAATGAATTTGTTCATGAGATGAGTGAATGAGTTGATACAGGGTTGATTTGGTTTGGATTTTGAGGTTTTTAGTGCTTTAGTTCACATTTGATTAAATAAACTTAATTTAAGTTCAATAAATACATTTCTGATGTGCTCTTAGGGGCCGTTTACACAACAGTGTGTTCAACAAAAAAAAATGAATTCTTTCAATGGATTTTAGCCATTAATTTACACAACAGCAGCATATATGCATTATACGTGTGTTCATTTTATAGTTAAACGAGTAGCCAAATTAAAAAACAATGGACTACAGGATCGTATGTATGACATTAGAATTTCCTGTAGTCAACTTTACTGTTGTAAACGTGCCCTTAAAGGGAAAGTACACCATCAGAAGTTCAAACCGTGTGGATTTGATCCTTACGATAGTCGAAGACTCTAATTTAAATAAAGCATCAAACATTCAATCACATACAGTTTACATAATTAAACTGTTTCACATAAATAAAGGTCATAAAAACAACATTCACTTTTGTATTACAACCTAAAAAAAAAAGTGGAAACTACAACATAGACGTCACCCTTTGATGCATCCTGTCATCTGTGGGTTTTTTCCTTTCCGTTTGCATATAAATATATCGAGAATAACAAACATTGAGAACATTTATTTTTGCGTTGTCAGTATTTGAAAGTTGTATCAGGACAATATCTGAGGATGTTCAAATTATTCCATCTCAAACTGCAGTACTATGTACATTGATCAGAAGATCTGAGGACTGATGACTTCTGGTAAAAACCCCTTTGTGTCCTCTTTCCATCTAGAGTACCGATACATTCAAAGAGCTTATTTAGAGGCACCATTAATCAGATTGTGGTGAAATATGCGCTGTTAGAGTTGGCAAAGTGCCATACCGGTAACTACCACAGCATCGCCCACTTCCACTGTGATACACAGGCTTCAAGAGCCAGGAAGCTTTAATATTGACCTTATTCTTCGCGTGCGAGCCAATGCAACCATTGGAAACTTACAGGCTTGAGACTTCCAGTCTCATTCACTAAGCTGCCACAAAAACAGTTCATTATGCTGCTTGATGTTGCAAACTGGTACTTTGTAGTTATATTATATTTTTACGTACAGCCATAAACACACTTGGTTGTAGAACAAGTGCACGCAAAAAACGACAAGCTGCTTATTAAAAATGAGTTGAAACAACACAATTCATAAGGTTTTTTGGGGGCATCTTAATTGTTCTAAGTTCAATCCACTTAAATTAGTGAAAATTAATAAATTGTGTGGAATCCAGCATTTTTACAGTGTAGTTTTACTGTTTCCTGTTGTTTTCCTATAGGCTATAACTCTAAGAGCTTACTTCTGCATTTCAGAATATGGTTAATAAAGTGGAAAAATAGCAGATTCCTCCTCCTTGGAGGAAAAAAAAATATATAAATAAATATATTTGCAGCTCTTCAAAAGTTAGCTTCATGACTACACTTTCAGTCCGCGTCAAGAACTTGGTGAGAAAACAATGTTTCTTCATATGTAAGCACAGCTTTATGATTAAACCAGCTCTTTAGAGATCAACTTTTTCTTGGATAAGGGAAGCACTGGTCTCCCAGCATGTAGTGCAATCCCAGAGAGAGATGTTCGATTTCTAATTTGTCTTTATCATGTTTAGCTTCCACTGTGACTTTGCTTTTGTCGGACAGCATGAGCACGCTCTGCGCTTCTTTGCAGCCATTGTCCACCTGCAGGTCGATGGACTGTTCCTCCTGCTGTATGGTGATGTTGACGATGGCTCCGGGTTCGTAGATCCTCACGCAGGCCCAGAGGTACACTATGTAGGGTCCAGCGCACTGCAGCCTCAGCTGATTCTCGCCTTCCAGATACACAGACCGGTTCCAGGTGATTTCAAAGGACAGCACCTCTGGATCTGAGTTTGACAAACAAATAAAGAAGTGAGAATCGGCTGATAACTTGGGAAAAAGTTGGGACAGTATGGAAAAAAAAGAATCCAGACTGTTACCAGCAACAAGTCCTAACTAAAACTAAGTCTGAGAGATAATAAGAACACTTACTGATCATGTTTAGGTAAATCCCTCGGTCTTGTGAAACCTGCTAAAACAAAAACAAATGCATGTTTAGTGCAATGCCTATTCTGATCCAATCAACAGCTTGATTAGCATAAAATAAACAAAACAATTAAAGCATTTCTAATTATTGGTATATAATAAATATGAACAGTTTTAACAATAATAACATTATATTGCAAGATACTAGGTTTTAGCTTGAAGCGCAATATAAAGGCTTAAGCAAGTTAATTAATTAAGTTAGGTAAATAGGAAAGTCATTGGACAACAATAAATGGTTCAACAGAAAACTTTATTTGTCTTCCATGGACCTCTTGTTATTTATTTTATTTTATTTTATTATTATTTTTTTTTAATCAGGAAATTCCCATTGAGATATGCATCTCTTCTACCAGGGGGTCCTGGCCAAAATGGCAGCACAAAAAGTTTCAGATAGAAAAATTAGACACACATAAGATATTATGCATTAAACTTTACACAAAACATTCACATGATTCTTCCAGGTAAGACTTTTAAAAATATTTAAAGTTGCAATTGTTTCTAACATGATAACACTCTGAATGTCATTCGATAATGTAGGGCCAAAGGAGGAAAATGCAGTTTTACCAAACTCTGTACATACTCTAGGAACAGTTAAATGTAATTTATAAGAATTTCCTGTACTATAACTACAAATATATTATGACAAATAACTACAAATATAAGTTGGCAATTTACCCAATAATTCCCTAGCGATGAACAGAAGCATATGCTCAATAAATTACATTGTTAATCATCCATTAATTAATCATTAATCATTAATAAATACCTCAGGCTTAATTTTACAAGTGACTATTTTAGCAAATGGCAATTTTTCATCCATATATTTCTAAAAACCTAGGAACTTGATACATTTTGATGTACATTGATACATAGGACCTTGAAACATTAGTTAAAGGACCACGTTCGAAATCAGAGATGCCCAAACTAGGGCTCACGAGGTGACCAACATAGGACCCACCTTTGATTTGGCCCTCACGCCCATCTGAGAATATTATCAGACATACTGTGAAAATTTCCTTGCTCTGTTAAATATCATTTGGGAAATATTTAAAAAAGAAAATAAATTAAAGGGGGGCTAATAATTCTGACTCAATCAAGTTTGGTTTTTGGCCCTTCATAAGAAAAAAGTTTAGGCACCCCTGTTTAAAATCATGTTACTGAAGCCCCTAGTTAAGCCCATGATGTGCACATGTTAATTTAAAAAATGTTTTTACATATTTAACCTTTTTGGAACCACTATAAAATTGTTAACGTTATCAATGTATGTATTGCAAATGTCCAACAAATCAATTAAGTAATGACAAAATATATATATATATATAATGTCATATAAACTATAAAGCAGTCAAAGAATGATAAAGTTAATGACATTTATTTATTTATTTATTTTTTATTTATTTATTTGCTTGTTAATTAATTAATTAATTTGTTTATTAATTCATTTATGAATTTGTTTATTTATTAATTTCTTTCTTTCTTTCTTTCTTTCTTTCTTTATTTATTTGTTTGGTTATTTATTTGTTTATTCATTCATTCATTTACTTTTTTATTTATTAGTGTTTATTTACTTGCTTATTAATTAATTAATTAATTAATTCATTCATTCATTCATCTATTTATTTATTTATTTGTTTGTTTATCTATTCATTCATTCATTCATTTATTAATTGATTGGTTTATTTATTTATTTTCCAGCCAAATTTTAAAAATAATAATGAGAAGAAGAATTTCTACCAAAAAAAAAAATAAATAAATAAAAAAAAAAAAAAAAAAAAAAATATATATATATATATATATATATATATATATATATATATATATATATATATATATATATATATATATATAACAGAAAATACTGTGAAAAATTCCCTTTCTGCCAAACAACACTTGGGAATTATTTGGAAAAGAATTTAAACTTTACAGAAGGGTGGGGGACTTTAATGTTTCACATAACTTTTTTTAAGTGGGTAAAAAACAAGTGATATAAATATAAAACCTTGTGTGATCTTGAATTTCGTAACATTTTAAATTTAAAACTTAAATGAAAATGAGTCTTGGTGACAAAGTTGTAATAATTAATATGAAATCAAAATAGATTTCAAACTATTTTGAATCCCCATAAAACATAAGCTGATCATCTTTTTTATGCTCTGCTTCTTCAGTCTTTGACATAGATCAGACAATTTTACAATAAACAATTTGGCTTTTATGTTGAGTCACCATTTTGTCTCTGTAGCGTTCAATTTGGTCCTAAGATGAATCAAGATACAAAACATGGCAATGATGAAAGTGATGAGAAATACCAGACACACTCATTCTGATAGACATGGAAAATTCCATCACCATCAAATCAACAGAATCACAAAAAAAAAAAAACACTTCCATTGACTGGAGCAAAGGGGCAGTAGTGGAACATGGGGGCTGAAGAGGCCTCTATAGTGAGAAAGTGGAACACCTTTGCCCAAGAAAATGCCCTTTCTCAGGACCTTGCACAGCCCTAGCATACACATCTCGTGTGTGGGCACTTATGAAAATGGGGCAATGAAACATGAAACTGAAGCTTTACCAACCTGTTCCCCCTTGGACCACTAGCCAGATCATTCAGATGTTTTTGTGGGTAGAGTAAGATCATCTGATATTACAGCTTTATTTAGCTTCCAAAAAGGGTCTCTTACTTATAATAATGTCACTGAAAAAATATTTTTAGTTCCCGAAGAACTTTATTAAAGCTTTTAATAGTCTAAAGATTCTTTTGTGCAATAAAAAGGTTTTATTTGGATTTTATTTGTTCATTATAAAACCACTGATGCCGGAACCTTTATCTTTAAGGGGGTCACAGGCATACAGTACTTAAACAGGGGAAGTTAGACGACCTTAACACTAACTCTGACCCCTTTATTTATTTAAGGGATACATTTTACATGCCTGCATCCTTCCATACATTTTAAATGATTCTTTTTATTATTATTATTATTATTGAAACAGTGGCATTAAGCTAAAATGTGGACTGCAACTAAATTTTGGACTGCTGACCAAGCAAATATAAAATATGTTATAATAATTAGTTGGGCATTCAGAAAGTGGCTCACTATCAAGTTTTTAAAGGTTTTAAAATAAGCTTATCCTGCTCACCAAGGCTGGATTTATTTAATCAAAAATACAGTACAAATTGAAAAAAGTGAAATGTTATTGCACTATAAAATAACTGTTCAAAAACAGTTTATAATTTAATTTAATCATTTATTCCAATGATTTTAAAGATGAATTTTCAGCTTTATTACTCCGGTCTTCAGAGTCACGTGATCCTTCAGCAATCACTCCTACTATTATTATTAGTATTAATATTATTATTATTAATGGTAATAGTAATAAAAGCAATAATGACTGGAGTAATAATTTCATTTTAAACTACATACAATAAGAAAGCAGTTATTTAAAATGTTAATAAATATTTAACAATCTAACATTTTATAATTAATAAATGCCTCCTTGATAAACAGAACAAGTTTCTTAAAATTTAACATTCAAAAAGACGAGGGTGTTTTGTAACAAATTTAAAGACTCCTTTTTAAGGAAATAAGAAAACAAAGAACTTTTAACATCTGTGTGTTAACACTCATTCCATAAAACATCACTTAGTTATAATGAAGGGAAATCTAACTTAACCTTTAAAATGTCCAGATTATACTACGCAAATTGTTGTTTTAAAAAGTGTAAACCCAAAATGGTTCCTCAAAAACTGTAATTGTAAATGTATTTACTTACATGGACTAGTTAGTTAGTGACTGCAGAATATTGAATGCACGTTTGTCATGTGTGTACTTTTTTAAATTGACGCACAATGGTTAAAAACAAAGGCACAGAAAGACACATCAAATGTTACCAGGGGTTTCCCAAAAGGGACATGCCAAGGCAATGCTCAAATACAGCGTTCTCTGAAGCGTCCAACACGACCACAATAAACACCTCAGAGACTAACTGAACCAGCCGAACACCTGCTGTGTAAACCATGCAAAAACTCTCCATACGATCTGTAAAGTTCACCTGGGGTGTGTGACAGGTCTTATAAACTTCATCAAACTACCGTTACCATAGTCAACACTGCCCTCTAAAGGACACTATCTCAATTTCGAACAACACTCAAATCACTATAGACGATAAAGAACTTAAATGATACAAGAAACGAGCTCTTACCTGCACTGTGCTGGGTCCAGGCTTCTGGTAGAAGAAGATGTTGAGGCTGAATGCGGCGCAGGCGGCTGTAAACAGACCCTGGATGAGGAGCACTGTGACGCTTCTCCGGACGCTGCTGCAGCGGCATCTCGCGCCGCCGCCGCCCTCCTCCAAACTCTCTGGAGCATCCTTTGAGTCCATTCCGGGTGACGGACGGAGTGATTTTGACTGCCTTCGGAAGAGACTGTGCTATTTATCATGTCGAAAAAGGCGGAGGAGGGAGCAGACCGAAACCCCAAAAAAAACATCCCCTTCCAACGCATCGAGCTGGAGGATGCTCTAGTTTACTTATTCAGACTGATAGCCTCAATGTTTTCACACGCGCTTACCTCAAGTCTTCCCGACTGATGCAAAGTGAATGCCATCTAATGCTTCTTTAATAATAATAATAATAATAATAATAATAATAATAAACAATAAGGATAACAACAATAAAAATAATAATTAATTGCAATTTGCACAAAAAAAGTGGCCACTTGTAATGTCATTTTCAAGTTAATTAACAAAAATAATGTTTAAATAATGCAAAATAACATTTATTTGCATAAGGGAAGTTGTTTATTTGTTTTAAAATGGCTGTCACCTGTGCAGTACCATCTACCGGTCGGACATTCCTATCTATTTATAAATTACACTAAATAAGTATTATTATATTCACAAATTAATTTACAAATCAGACTAAATAAACAATTAATTTAGAATAAGTAAAAATTTTTAAAACATTCGTTTATTTACAGTAAAGCTGAGTAAAATTATACATTTTAATACATAAAATGGCACAATAATACACAGCATTGTTATTATTTTCAGATGTCTTATATCATTGCGCCTGCTGCAGACATGGCATGGAAGGAAAATTCTTTGATTAGGGGAGAGCGGTGCACAAACTAACACCTTTGGGTTTTGGCCAAATAATGAACAAAGCATTGGGGTTAGACAAACCATTTGTTTTTTACAAACAACACACAAGCCTCTCCTACAAATGAGCACTGGTTGTATGATCACCGGACCTATGGTTTCTGTGCAGTATTGCCAAAAGCGCCAGGAGTATAAATGTTACTATTTACCCCACCTGCGGGGCAAGTTGTAACAGACAGAGGGTTGGTTGTAACACATGCTTATAAAGGCAGATTTCACACAATTAATTTAAATCAGTACTTAACTCATTTTTTTTAATTCTACATAGCACAGTATGTTTATTTATTTATTTATTTATTTATTTATTTATTTATTTATTTATTTGGATTTGGATACATTTGGATTTATTTGGATTGTTATCCATCATTATACAATGCATTTATTTGTAGTATTGGCGATAAAATATATATTGTTTTCTATTAAAAAACATTTTATTTAAAACGTTTTTTAAGTACTGTGTGTTTTTTACATCTTTTAAAATGGTTTAAATTTTTAGCCATCTTTTATTTTATGTACATACTTTCACAGATTTTTTTTTAAATAAAAACATATTGACTATAATAAAAAATACTTTTATGCTGCAAAAATGGTTTCTTCTGTGTTTCTCATCCAAATTTCGTCAAACTTTTTCAATAACGGTCAGGAAGACGTCTGCCAACACTGTGGTGAAAACATGCCATGGTTAACCCTGAGCAAATACCTTAAAACTGTGTACATTTTACACCGCATTACTTTGTGCCTCGTGCTCCTCTATTACACCAAAATTAGAATGTAGTTCCCAGACATATCGACCTAGAAATTAGAAACTTTTTATTTACTGTCAGTCTTAGTAAACCGTGTAACTACACAAGAGTCAAGCTTTAAACAGAAATATTATCTAAAGTTTTTTAAACGTTTGAACAAGGTGCTAATGGTCTATTCTGATTCAATGATCTATGCTAAGATAAGCTAAAAGCGCTGGAGATCAGCTGGATGTACTCCAGTAAAACTCAATTTTACTATAAAAACACATTGAAGTTACTACAACCTCGCGTGCATGCTTCGTATGACGTTTCAGATGTGTTGTCATAGTAATTTTCACTAAAACTAAAACACATTCTTAAAAACATCTGCAGAAAATAGGTCACTGTTTTGCATTAAAAAGTGATAAAACAACGGAATTTTAAGTTAGGTGGATGACAAGATGGCACACCACAAAACCAATCTAAATTGTTTTGTTTTTCTTTTTAAACATTTGTATTCATCAACAGCACATTAAATTGAAAGTGACAATAAATGAATTTATAATGTTACTAATGTTTAAGGCTCAACACTAATCCAACACTAACTCAACATAATATTAAGAATGATTAAGCGCCAGTAATGATTGACTAAAAAAGAGCTGCAAATAGTTAAATTACAGCTTTCTGGAGGACCGTGTATTACTAAATAGTTAAGTATGAATTACATTTTTACTATTTATTTTTGTAAAAGACAATTTTTTTAAGTTATTTTAAACAATAATAATATTCCACAATAATTTGCTTGTTCTCCCTGTGTTCATGTGGGTTTCCTTCGGATGCTCCGGCTTCCCCCACTGTTCAAAGACATGCGCTATAGGTGAATTGAATAAACTAAATTGTTTGTAGTGTATGCGTGTGCATTTTAGAGTGTGTGGGTGTTTCCCAGTACTGGGTTGCAGCTAAAAGGGCATTCGCTTTGTAAAACATATGCTGGATTAGTTGACTGCTCATTCCGCTGTGGCGACCCCTAATGAATAAAGGGACTAAGCCGAAGGAAAATTTATGAATAATGCTCCACAATATTCCTATTTTTTATAGTCTACTTGAAGTGAATGGAAACTGTTACATGTGTGAATGAAGCTTTTCAGCAACACTTTAAAATCTTTTCCACTCACAAGCATCGAGTTTTGTTTTGTTTTTCAAAGACTGGCAGTTCACTGCAAATACCTTTCATTCTTTCCCTTTCCTTTCATTCTGAGATCTTGACTTTGGGGAATCCTACAACTGTATACCATTAAGGCACAAAGCCTCTGAGAACAAACCCAGAATCACAGTCTTAATTAGCTTAATGTTAAAAGAGAGATTCAAAAAAGGAAACTCACCCATGTATCATTTTCCTCATGATTTTTACAACTTTCTGTATTACAATGCAATGCAAACTTCCTCTATGAGCGCATACTTTGCAGTAAATTGACAGATTGCTCAAAGTTGACACTTCCTAAATCGTGCAAATGCAAACATGATGTCATGGATTGGTCAGGCTCTCACGACCCCCACTCACGAAGATCACCATCACCTGACTTCTAATGAGCACACAGCTGCATCACATTCACGAGCACCAGATAAAAGCACAGCACTCCAGTCGCTCATTGTCCGGGCTCGTCTCGACGAAAGCGGACAACTGAGCGACCACTCAGCGTAGTCATCCTCAGCTAAAACAAACGATTTACTTACCTGTTCTCTTTGTATTCCTCCTAGTCTTCCTGGTCCTCCCGAATCGTCCTGTCTTCCAGTCCTTCCAAGTCTGTGTCATCCTCTGTCAGCTGTATCTGGTGTGTGCTGTCCATCCTCGTGTATTCCTGTTACCCAGCCACGGAGGAAAAGACCCCAACATCATTCCTGATCCTCCTGGCTATCCTTCATGTGCTCCTTGTTGTCATTTAATAAACACCCTAACGTTTCCTTACCTCTGTCTCCTGTCCGCTTCATAACAGAAGCCCGGACCCATAACGACGACAACATGAGCACCCCCGATCACCTTCAAGAGCTGGTGGACCAGTTGAAGCGGATTCTACAGCCACCAGCTCCACTTTCCAACGCACCACCAGCACCGAGCACTTCCGCCTCCACAGTTTCTTCTTCGGCCCTTCCTTCCAGTCCCATGGCCCGACCAGCGCCCTACTCAGGCGGAGCGGGGGAGTGCAATGGTTTTCTGTTACAATGTTCCCTCATATTCGAAATGCAACCTTCTCTATATCCCACAGATAAGTCGAAGATCGCCTACATCGTATCTCTACTCTCTGGACCTGCACTTAAATGGGCTGAGACGATCTGGAACCAAGCCGGGCCGGTCATGAATTCCATCACTACCTTCACGGAGTATTTCAAAGAGGTGTTTGGACGTTCTGATGGGGAAGTAGCCGCTGGAGAGCAGCTGTATCATCTAAAGCAAGGTACTCTATCTACACAGGAATATGCTCTCCGGTTTCGCACTCTAGCAGCTGCAAGTGGATGGAATGAGAGATCGTTGTTGACCACGTACCGGCTCGGCTTGGAACCCACTCTCCGAATCCAACTGGCCACATTAGATGATACAATGGGTCTGGAGAGATTCATCCAACATTCTCTCCGATGTTCCGATCGTCTCCGTTCCTATCAACAGGACACCATCACCCCCTCGTCTGCACTCCTCCAATCGCCTGAGTCAACAGCCTCTCCAGAACCAGAACCCATGATAATAGAGTCTGGAAGACTGACATCAGCGGAACGACAGAGGAGGCTGACCCGGGGTCTGTGTCTATACTGCGGTGTCAGTGGACACACCCGTATGGAGTGTCCCCTTCGTCCCATTCGGACTTCAGTGAGTGTATTCAGTACGAATATTGAACAATGTAAACCACTTACTACCACCGTACAAATAACTACTGCCTCTATTTCTCTCCTTGTCACAGCCCTCATCGACTCCGGGTCAGCAGGGAACTTCATCTCCCAATCCCTCTGTCGTCAACTCCACCTCCGTACTGAGGCGTCCTCGCATATATACCAGATACAACCGATAACCCAGTGCACTCGATCTTCGACCCGTATCCATCGACAATGCGAAGACATCCTTCTTCAAGTGGGGTTGTTACATCAAGAGAGGATTCAATTTCTGGTTCTGGAGGGTGCAAATATGGACATCATTCTAGGGCGCCCGTGGCTGGTGAAGCACGATCCCATCATCTCTTGGGGCACAGGAGAGATAAAGAAATGGGGATCTGGATGTACACCTGCCTGTTTTCCAAATCTCCCTCTTCAAGGTCGGAACCCCATTTCTTTGTTTGCAACATCGGTCGAGAGCCCTCCTGAGAAGCAGTCTATCCACATTCCTAAGGAGTACAGCTCCTTTCATGATGTCTTCTGCCCCAAGAGAGCTTCCCAGCTACCGCCGCATCGGCCATGGGACTGCGCGATCGACCTAGTTCCAGATGCCCAGTTGCCAAGAGGTAGGATCTACCCGGTCTCGCTTCCAGAGAATCAGGCAATGGAAGATTACATAAGGGAGGCTCTGAGTCAGGGGTACATACGTCACTCAAAATCACCAGCCGCCTCAAGCTTCTTCTTTGTGGCCAAGAAGGACGGAGGGCTGCGTCCATGCATCGACTACAGGGTCCTAAATAACGGTACAGTAAAATACCGATATCCCCTTCCTCTGGTACCAGCCGCTTTGGAACAGCTCCGAGAAGCTAAAGTCTTCACTAAATTGGACCTCCGCAGCGCGTATAATCTGATAAGAATACGTGAGGGGGACCAATGGAAGACAGCATTCGTGACCCCTACTGGCCACTATGAATATGAGGTCATGCCTTACGGTCTGGTCAACGCCCCCTCCGTATTCCAAAACTTCATTCATGAAGTCCTCCGGGAGTTTCTTCACCACTGTGTAATAGTGTACATAGATGACATCCTCATTTACTCCCGGAGTGAGGCCGAACATCGCCAACACGTTGCGGAGGTCCTACACACATTGAGAGAACATCACCTCTACCTCAAAGCGGAGAAATGCTCATTCCACCAGAAGTCGATTCATTTCTTGGGATACATCATTGACCAAACCGGTATACGTATGGATGGGAAGAAAATTGAGGCTGTTCTATCCTGGTCAGAACCCACTTCCATTAAGGAGCTCCAGAGGTTTCTTGGGTTTGCTAACTTTTATAGACGGTTTATCAAGGACTACAGCAGGATTACATCACCTCTCACTAATCTCCTCAAGGGTAAACCCAAAGGACTGGAGTGGACCAAAGAAGCAGCCGCAGCCTTCCGCCTTCTTAAGAAGGAGTTCACAAGGGCCCCACTCCTGACTCATCCTGACCCAAATCTTCCTTTCGTGGTGGAAGTGGACGCATCCACCACCGGCGTCGGGGCAGTATTATCTCAACATCATGATACACCGCCCCGACTGCATCCCTGTGCCTATTTCTCTCGGAAGTTGAGCCCGGCGGAGCAGAATTACAGCATAGGAGACAGGGAGCTTCTAGCAATCAAGCTAGCCTTGGAGGAGTGGCGTCACTGGTTGGAGGGAGCCAAACATCCGTTCCAGGTGATCACAGATCACAAAAACCTCCAATACATCAAAGAGGCCAAGAGACTATGTCCACGTCAAGCCAGATGGTCACTTTTCTTCTCACGTTTTGATTTCTCCATTTCCTATCGTCCAGGACCCAAGAATCTAAGAGCAGACGCTCTCTCTCGTTTACACGAGCATCACGATCATGAAGAACTCCCAACGAAGATTCTTCCCGAACACATCTCCATTTGTCCGATCACCTGGAACGCTCCTCCAGTCGTTGCCACTCCGGAAGCCCCTGCTCCGCCGGGATGCCCTCCTCATCGGCAGTTCATACCACCTGAACACCGGGTAGATCTGATCCACTCCTTACATACCTCGCTAGGCACTGGACATCCAGGGATCAACAATACTCTCTCGCTAGTATCCCAACGATTCTGGTGGCCAAACATGGCAAGGGATGTGAGGCAATATGTTCAGGGCTGTAAGGACTGTGCCCAATCCAAGAGCCCACGTCATCTACCCGCTGGAAAGCTCCATCCCTTGCCGATTCCGAACCGTCCCTGGTCACACCTAGGAGTGGACTTTATCACTGACCTCCCTTCGTCAGAAGGTAATACCTGTATTCTAGTCATAGTAGATAGATTCTCAAAGTTTGTCAAACTAATCCCTCTGAAAGGTCTTCCCACAGCCTTTGAAACTGCCGACAATATCTTTAATCAAGTCTTCAGGTCATTTGGTATTCCAGAAGATATTGTGTCGGACAGAGGTCCACAGTTCATCTCACGTCTATGGAAAGCCTTCTTCAAGCTCCTAGGTGTGGCCGTCAGCCTCTCTTCTGGATATCATCCCCAAACCAACGGGCAGACAGAGAGGAAGATTCAGGAGGTGGGACGGTTCCTGAGGACCTTCTGCAGTGGTCACCAGAACTCCTGGAGCCAGTATTTGGGCTGGGCAGAATATGCCCAAAATTCACTGCGGCAACCCTCCACCGGACTCACGCCATTCCAGTGCGTCCTGGGCTTCCAACCACCGCTCTTTCCCTGGGATGGCGAACCATCTGATGTCCCCGCAGTGGATCACTGGTTCCGGGAGAGCGAGAGAGTCTGGGACGAGGCTCATCAACATCTGCAGAGGGCAGTCCGTCGAAGCAAGGTAACCGCCGATAGGAGAAGGTCTGAAGAACCCAGATACACACCCGGACAAAAGGTGTGGCTATCCACCCGGGACATACGCATGCGACTGCCCTCTCGCAAGTTAAGTCCCCGATTTGTTGGTCCCTTCACCATCGTGGAACAGGTTAACCCCGTCACCTACAAACTACAATTACCCTCTCACTACCGTATTCACCCTACATTCCACGTATCACTCCTGAAACCCTATCACGATCCTGTTCTTCCCTCCACAGAGCCTGACCACGAAGAGGAACCCCCTCCTCCACTGCTCCTAGAAGAAGGAGCCGTCTACGCAGTGAAGGAGATCTTGCGTTCCCGACGTCGTGGTGGCCAGTTGGAGTACCTGGTGGACTGGGAAGGGTACGGCCCCGAAGAAAGGACATGGGTTCCCAGAGCTGATATTCTCGATCCTAGTCTCATGGTGGAGTTTCATGAGAGCCACCCTGAGTTCCCAGCGCCTAGAGGCAGAGGGAGACCACCACGGCGTCGGAGGTGTCGGCCCTCAGGAGCGGGCCCTGGGGAGGGGGGTACTGTCATGGATTGGTCAGGCTCTCACGACCCCCACTCACGAAGATCACCATCACCTGACTTCTAATGAGCACACAGCTGCATCACATTCACGAGCACCAGATAAAAGCACAGCACTCCAGTCGCTCATTGTCCGGGCTCGTCTCGACGAAAGCGGACAACTGAGCGACCACTCAGCGTAGTCATCCTCAGCTAAAACAAACGATTTACTTACCTGTTCTCTTTGTATTCCTCCTAGTCTTCCTGGTCCTCCCGAATCGTCCTGTCTTCCAGTCCTTCCAAGTCTGTGTCATCCTCTGTCAGCTGTATCTGGTGTGTGCTGTCCATCCTCGTGTATTCCTGTTACCCAGCCACGGAGGAAAAGACCCCAACATCATTCCTGATCCTCCTGGCTATCCTTCATGTGCTCCTTGTTGTCATTTAATAAACACCCTAACGTTTCCTTACCTCTGTCTCCTGTCCGCTTCATAACACATGACAGTAATCTATGACAACCCGGTGGACAAATTATTCTAGAATAAAAATGCTGATGTTTTATATACTGTTTTCAGCTATACACTATCACATGCATCAAATTTAGCAATGCTTGTGAATGTTTATCTAACTTAGCCTCAGAAGGTTATCATTTAGCTTCATTTATTCATCGACTGGGGTTACAGTATATGGATTACTGTTGTTTTGGCTTTTCATGGTTTCTGCATGGTTTTTGAAAAGACCAAACTGGACAGCACGAGGGTGAGTAAATGATGACGGAATGTTAACTTTGAGGTGGTTAGGGCCACACCGTAAAAAAAAAACAAAAAAAAACATCTCTTTTCAATCACTTGTGATTCATGGGTGTTTTCCGTGTATTTGGAATCTGAAATGACTTTATGGACCTTCGTTTCTGCTCTGTTGAAAATTAAACTCTACATTTGAACATGTGCATTTTACAGACTTTTTTGGTGGTTTGAAAGAATGTATTTTGAAAGAAATAATCTTTATATATGTAGGAATAATAGGAAATGAAGCTCATTAGGCTTGGTTATTGTAATATGTGTTGTTTTTGTAGTGTACATGAATGCAAATTAATCAGATTTTTATTTCCCAAGTAAAATTTCAGAACACAGAATACTGATCGAGTTTAATCATAATTGCATACTTTAACTATCATTCTTTTGGAGTAGTTCATAACTTCTGTTAAAGAAATATGCCAAAAATATTTTCATTCAAATCAAGTCAGAATTATTATTAGCCCCCTTTGATTTTTTTTCTTTTTAAATATTTCCCAAATTATGTTTAACAGAGCAAAGAAATCTTTGCAGTATGTCTGATAATGTTTTTTCTTTAGGAGAAAGTCTTATTTGTTTTATTTTGGCTAGAATGAAAGCAGTTTTTATTTTTTAAAAACATTTTAAGATCAAAATTATTAGCCCCTTTAAGCAATTTTTTTTTTCGATAGTCTACAGAACAAACCATCGTTATACAATAACTTGCCTAATTACCCTAACCTGCCTAGTTAACCCAATTAACCTAGTTAAGCATTTAAATGTCACTTTAAGCTGTATAGAAGTGTCTTGAAAAATATCTAGTCAAATATTATTTACTGTCATCATGGCAAAGATAAAATAAATCAGTTATTAGAAATGAGTTATTAAATCTATTATGTTATGAAATGTGTTAAAAAAAATCTTCTATCCGTTAAAGAGAAATTGGGGGAAAAAATAAACAGGGTCTAATAATTCAGGGGGCTAATAATTCTGACTTCAACTGTATATAGATATTATACTACTATTATATGACAACTCGTCTAAAAAGGCCACACACAGCAATGTCTGAGAATCTACTCTAAAAAAAAAAAAGTTAAGTATTTACTTTCTAATTTCAGTCCAAATGTATTTGAATAAAATTATAAGAAAATAAAATTAAGAACCAAAGTTTTACCAGGCTATCCTTATTGTCTGTATTATTATTATTATTATTTGTCCTAAGCTAATTTTGAATATTGCTTTTTGGTTATTATTATTTTGGTCTTACTTTTTGAGGTCAGTGTTTACCTGAACCTAACTACACAAGACATGACACTGTGACACTCGATAAAGTGTATGTTTTCTACTCTGTAAAAAATTAGGGTTGCCTTAAATTTTTAAGCTGAATCAAATTAACCACATGAGTCCATTGAAGTTATATTATATTTAACTGCTTGCGTAACTTGCGTAACTTGCGTAATAAGTTACAATGAATTAAAGCATTTGCAGTTATGACGACTATGTTATATATATATATAACATTTATTTGTTTGCAGTAAAAATATGTACAATCTACAGTCAAAACCTTTCAAATTATTATTAAACAGCAATATTCCAGACAAAATATAGAAAATAACTAACTAATCTACCCCAGACGCCCTCATTCACTAGTTACTACTACATTAGTTCACTAGTATAGTCCACTAGATGAGTGAACACCTGATAAACACCTGCTGTTAACAAGAGTGATCACTGAAGGAAAAACAAGATATACAGCCACAGCTTTAAACTGCACAACTGTACTAAAACAGAGGATTAAATATTAATAGCTTCACTGATTGCAGTTGACTTCATTTCAGTCATATACCTACCAGAAATCTTTGATAATAAATAGAGATTTATATATTTTTTATTAAAAATGTTTCAAAGGACAACACAATTGTGGCGATACAGAACTGCTTTAGTTTGGCTTTTGATCCTTTCACCTACATGTTTTTCTAGCTGATATAACTCTGACAAGAAAAACAAGGAGAAAATGTACATGTTTAATTGTTACAGATGATATAATAACTGGCATCTTATAAGTTGTGAAAATATGTGAAAATTTATCCAATGTAAGTTGTTTGCGACAATACTATAGCTTCAATTCGGGAGTTAAAGAGCCCATATTATGGGTTTTTGAAAATGAGCTTCCATGTAGTGTGTAACACAGCTCTAAGTGAAGTGAAATATCCAACTAAGGCTTAAATCTGTAAGTGTACAGTGTTTAAAACTGTTGATTCATCTATAAAAGAGTCGACTTATAGTGCTTCAAACGAGTCGTCTTGAAAACGAGTCATTAGGTGTTTCGCGGTGACGCGGCTACGAAACACAAGCCCCGCCCAATAGTTGCGCGCACAAACCCAGGAGATTTGAAACCTGCGGCTCCGCCTACTAACACAGAAAAAAAGGCTAGACACACATACAGACGCAGGTTGAATGAAGTCACGCTGTGCTCAGATGGATATTATTGAAATTCTTTACCCAAAGATGAAACTGTGAAGAGTCAGTGGTTTAGGTTTATTCTTGCAAAAATACCTCAGCATTATAGCCCAGCCTTGTGCAGTGCTTCTGGAAACTACAAGTTTACAAAGAAGAATTCATCGGCCGTTTGTTAAAGGAAGGATCAGAAAAGACTACTGATGTAAGGGACTAACATGGATCAGTGCATCATGGATCAGTTTCTTCCTCCATTTCACAAGTGAAAGTACTACGATTAAAATTGTTGCCTTGTTTACTCTAGCTTGCAAATTATGTATTTAATTGTGTTTTGTTACTTGTAACTGCGTGTACTGTATCAGGTTAACTCTTTATATTCTCATATCGCGTGTAAAGCCACGTTGAAAATGCATCGCGTGCCGCTTTGTTTACGGATTTAACGTGAAATGCATTTGTGAGCTGTTGCTATGGCCATCGTCAGCTCATCATCGTGTGTGTGTGTGTGTGTGTGTGTGTGTGGGTAGAGTGTGAGGTAGAGTGTGAGGAGCTAGTATGGATCTCTCCCCAGTTCTTCTTCTGAGGAGGGTAATTTGTCTGTGTGTGTGTGAAAAAAAGAGCAGGTAGAGTGTGACGGGCTAGGTGACTCGTGTTGATTTCCTCCCCAGTTCTTGGAATTTTTGCTCAATAAAAAAGTTAGTCGTCAGTATTTTCAAGTCCATCGTCTGTATTTACATTCACCCACTGGCAGCCAAAATCCACGGTTTACACTATGAAGCGTGTATGCACTGTGACCTTCTATATTGTTGATTAGCTGCTGGGCATTTTACTCTGGTCGACACTGACAGCCTTCAGCGTGAGACAATCGCAGCAGGCTGTCATCGGTCCAATCAGCCCAGATTAGCTTCATACTAAGGAGGGGTTTAGAAACAAATTAATCACTGAACGATTCATATGAGAGTCGCTGGGATAATTAGGTAAAAATAAATGCAGATTATAAGACCATGAAAGTTTTTTTTTACCTTGCATGCATATTAGACTGTTGTTGGAGACCCTTACAACCAAAATATGACCCTATTTCATGTATAATAGGGGCTCTTTAAACAATTGAGAAGTTATTATAAAATGTTTAATAAAAATCAGAGCTTCAGCAGCACCTCAACCTCAACCATGATTGGACTCCCAACATGTATTGAATAACAAATAAATTATGCAGCTTAATGTTTTATTTTTATTCATTTATTTGCCTTTTATTCTGATATTTCAGTAGATAGAATTGTGCTATCTTTTTTTTTTTTTTTTGGATTGTCGTCAATTTTACGATTCAAAAACTGTTGTGGTCTGTGTGTTGTTAAGTTCTGCAATAGATTAAACTTTTTTATTGTAAATGGTGTACTTGGGACTGTTTAACCACTCAAAATATGTTTTCTGCTTGTTCAAACTACTTATTTAAAATGAGCTGAATCAACACAATTCTTGGGGGTTTGTTTGGGAAAACTTAATTGTTTTAAGTTCAATCTACTTTAATTTGTTAAATCAATTAAGCAAACTTAATCGATTTATGTTGGGACAATTACAGTTGAAGTCAGAATTATTAGCCCCCGTTTATTTTTTCCCCCAATTTCTGTTTAACGAAGAGAAGATTGTTTTCAACACATTTCTAAACATAATAGTTTTAATAACTCATTTCTAATAACTGATTTATTTTATCTTTGCCATGATGACAGTAAATAATATTTGACTAGATATTTTTCAAGACACTTCTATACAGCTTAAAGTCACATTTAAAGGCTTTAACTAGGTTAATTAGGTAGGTTAGGGTAATTAAGCAAGTTATTGTATAACGATGGTTTATTCTGTAGACAGTCAAAAAAAATAGCTTAAAGTGGGCTAATAATTTTGACCCTAAAATAGTTCATAAAAATTTAAAACTGCTTTTTTTATCGAAATAAAACAAATAAGAATTTCTCCAGAAGAAAAAAACATTATCAACATACTCTGAAAATGTCCTTGCTCTGTTAAACATCATTTGGGAAACATTTAAAAAAGAAAAAAAAATTCAAAAGGAGGCTAAAAATTCTGACCAACTATATATGGAACCCAGCATTTTTTTACAGTAATGAGTGCTGTATAGTACCAGTGGTGCTATTTAAGTATATTAGTAATTTCTCGCACATAACTAACAAGAAATGAAGAGTTCAGATGTAAAAACCTCAAAGTGCCGTCTGAAATTTCACTCAAAAATTTTTATTTTTCTCAGCCTCCTTTGTTATGTTGTGTTATTTCGCTCTAGAGAACATGAAAAGGACTTATCCTTTGCCATAAAAGTGAAAATACTGAACCTCCCCACAGGAGCCTCATAAAAATATAGATTTTAGAAGTAAATTTCAGACGACATTTAGATGTTTTTGCATCTAACCTCTTTACTGAGTACTAGACAGTTAAGAATGCTTTGACAGAATTAACATAATTAGTCACATCTGACTGATTCTTTTGACTTTTCATGCTATAAAAAGAGTGTAATTAGCACAATTATTTATCGCAACTAAAAAAAACCCTAATGCTAAAATGTGAAGGTGAAGAGGCTAACTAAAGCAAACGCTGACCTCAATCATGGTGATTTCAAATGAAAGTGCAACACCAAAAGCTTCATTAGGAGCTTTTGTTCACATGTGCCAGAAATAAAGTCAAAGATTAGTAATAAGTGAAGATGCTGATGAGTTGTTGAATAATTATCTGCCGCAATCTTGATAGATTTAATGTGTTTTATTTTCAGTTGATCTTGGCTGTAAGTTGTGTTATTTTGTCTTGTGTTTTTTCCTTCAGTGATCCTGCTTGTTAATAGTTGGTCATTAATAATGTTCGATCCTTCTTTAATAAGACACTTAATTATTTCATTAAGTTTATCGCTGCTCCAGTGTTCAACCCTCTGTAGTGAGAACCCAAGTTTGGATTTTGGTGTGAGATTTAAGGGGTTAAATGTGTTTGATTTAAAAAAACAAAAACATTATGAACTGTTTTTTAATAATAATCTATTAGGGGTTTTTCACCTTTATTTGTAAAGGACAGTCGAAGTTGCAGACTGGAAAGAATTGGGAGCAGACAGAGGCAAAGGACCCCAAGCCAGGATTCAAACTCGGATCGCCATGAGCACCATGTTGCTGTATGTCGATGCACTTAACCACTAGGTTATTGGCGCCAACTTGAAATGTTTTTACAGGAAATCATATTAGACCAGTGGTGTAGTCCTTGCTATACTCACGTATACTCAGTATGCCTACTTTTTTCCACGAGCTGTTTGGGTATTATGACTTCTGAGGATCATACCCTTGGTATACTCACTTGTTTTGGAGATTAAATGTCGCTAATTTATGTGTATTCACTCCTTTAACGGTATACCAAATGTTTTTTAACTCGCCTCTTAATTTGTTGCAGTTGGTGCATTTTTGTTTAACTTGCGCCATTCCCTGCCCCCTGACGACCACAGCAACTGGGAGAATATTTGTGAGTTTTTCGAAGATCACAACAAATCAGCTGAGTGACGTTTCATTGAAACATTCAAGTAAAATTATAAAACAGCATGGGCGTCGCTTTAGCCCTCCTATTTTTCCATTTAGCCCTCAGTCCCCTTTAAATTTGATAGAAAATGGCGGCAGAATTCCGCTTCTCCGTTTTCAACTTGTTTTTCATTTAGTCAACAAACCACAGCTGTGCAGACCGTGAGCACAAGGTGTGTGTTTATCGATAGACTGTTATATCCGCATATTTGCAGTTCTTTGCTATAGAAACACTTGTTTCCTCGGCGCTCCCCTCCTCAGCACAGATGTTTTCTCTAGTAAAAATGTAACTCTTAACAGAAATGTTGCTGTTTATTTCACAATTAACAATGAAAATAAAACACAGTGCATGAGCATTAACTATATCATACATTTATGCACAGGATTAAACACAGTGATAGAACCACGTAATGAATGTACTCATTTTAACTGCATATCTGAGTGACTGAGTCTAACATCATGTGCTGTATCGAATTAAAAATTATTTCCTATTATAACTTATATAATGATAGTGAAATAAGTAAATTAGCTTTTAAGTTTTTAATATGTTTATATTTATGCTATTATGTATTTAAAAAGTGGCAGTTTTATTTAATACATGGATAAAATATATATATATGGATTATATATATATATATATATATATATATATATATATATATATATATATATATATATATATATATAAGCTAATGAATCAAAGAAACATTGACATTCGTTGTTTCTTTGCCTACTTGTAAAATTTGGATTAGGTGGGTAATAGTACACCCCTTTTTTTTTAGAACTACACCACTGTATTAGACTAAATTATTAACATATTCTTCCTAAATGACAACTTATTTACATAATGTGCTTTTTTAAAATAAGTTGTTTACATTTTAAGACTTTATTAATTTTTTTTTCTTTTCGGCTTAGTCCCTTTATTAATCTGGGGTCACCACAGCGGAATGAACCGCCAACTTATCCAGCATTTGTTTTACGCAGCGGATGCCCTTCCAGCCACAACCCAGCACTGGAAAACCCATACACACTTATTCGCACACATACATACACTATGGACAATTCAGATTACCCAATTCACCTGTACGACATGTCTTTGGACGGTGGGGGAAACCGGAGCACCCAGAGGACACCCACGCAAATGCAGGGAGAACATGAAAACTCCTCACAGAAACACCAACTGACCCAGCTGAGGTTTGAACCAGTGACCTTCTTGCTGTGAGGCGACAGCACTACCTATATATATACTGTGCCACTGCGTTGCCAGAAGCAATTATTTAAAAAATAATAATTTTTATACAGTTAAGGTCAGAAATATTAGCCCCCCTGAATTATTAGTTAATTATTATTGTTATTATTATTATCATTAAAGAAATAAAAATTCACAGGGGGCTAATAATTCTGACTTCAACTGTATATTAAATGTTTTCCCAGTGATGGCTTGCAGCTGGAAGAGCATCTGCTGTGTCAAACATATGCTGGATAAATTGTTGGTTCATTCTGCTGTGGTGACCTCAGATTAATAAAGGGACTAAGGTGAAAAAAAATTGAATGAATATATTAAATGTAAAATATTTTTTATTTGTGTGTATAAAGTCATTGAAACACTTTCTTTTTTAAAGTCTTTAAATTTGATCTTAAGCCTTGAAGAGCAAATTCTTAATTTAATTCATGGGGCATTCAATAATATAACTCAATAATTCATATAAAGCTTGTAATTCAATAAATATTACTATAATATTTACATAAAATGAACATCTGCACTGGATAAAATATTTAGCACAGCGTTGTATGCTTAATTTGAACAAGAAAAAATATTCATCCTAAAACATGAAATAAATGTTATAGAAAGTAAAAAACCTTTCTCAAGAATCAACATATTGTTACAACAATTTTTTTACATATTAAATTAATAAGCAGAGTGATAGTATTTCTCGAAAAGTAATGCTTCAATGAATGATCTGCCAAATAGAACCTTACAATTCCATGCAGAAAATGACTGTTCTATCTGCATTTGCCATGTTTGTTTTACCCCAATATGGGAGAGAATTTTAATAATCTACGTTTAGATTACATTTAGGGTCTCTGTCATGTTAATGTATGAAAGAAAACAGTTACACACATATTATTTGCTATATGGAATGCAAAAACTTTTAAGCTCAATATCTCAAAATCATCCAGAACGCAGATAGAACCTGATAATTCCAACATGACGAAATATTCTGTAAATTCAATTTATGAATGTATACTGTAAAAAAAAAAAAATAATAGATTACTGGCAACCACAGTTGCTGGTGTTTTCCCATAAATTTAAGGGGGATGATGATGATGATGATTATGGTGTTTTTTATTTAATGCCATATCAGCAACCAATGCTATATTTATGGCAGGAACATTTCAATAATAAATATACAATTCAAGAGTTCCCACTTAGATATGCTTGGCGTATAAAGCAGGTTTGGCATGCTGTCCCGGGAGAGAACACTGAGCTCGGAGATATTTGAGCCCAGGGCTCCCGCCCGGTCGATAAGCATATCAGGAGATCCGAGATCAGGTAGGTCTCGAGAGCTCCCCCTTTAGAAAAGGGAGGAAAAGGAGGAGATAGGGTGGAAGGGGGGATTCTTCCAAACGAAGATAGAGCAGTAGGGAGAAAATTATCCATTTATAGTAAATCTGCATCTTGTTTATATACACTATGAGCAGCAGCTACGCTAATTTTTCTCTTTATTCTCCATTTCCACCTGGGGATACTCTTCCCAAGGCCCTCAGACTATGTAGAGTCACTGGTTCGATCCAAGACCAACGACGAGATGATCCCAAGGTTTCCATATCCTGGACCAGGCCGTATCATGAGCAGCTACTGTGGTGGTCATGGAGGAGTGGAGAACATGAGACTGATTCCTGTGACGCTCCAGAGACAGACGAGTCTTCACTGAGGCCAACTTCCAGCCTCCGCCGCTGAGACTGCAGCTCTGCACAAGACGTTTGGCCAGCGGAGAAATTAAAATGGTCGTGCCCAACTGAGCCTGGTTTCTCTCAAGGTTTTTTTTCTTCACTTTCGTCAATTAGTGAAGTTTTTTTTCCCTCTCCGCTGTCACCACTGGCTTGCATGGTTCGGGATCTGTAGAGCTGCGCATCGTTGGATTTGCTCTTCAGTGTTTGGACTCTCAGTAGTTATTTTTAATCCACACTGAACTGAGCTAAACTGAACTGAACTAAAACACTAAAAACTGAACTAAACTGTTGCAATTTACTATGACCTTTTATGTGAAGCTGCTTTGACACAATCTACATTGTATAAGCGCTATACAAATAAAGGTGAATTGAATTTTAATTTCCTGATGTTAAAATAGTGTCTCGTAAAGCAAACAGTTAACAAAACGTTTTACATTTTCACACAACGCAAACAATAAAACACGCTGCATTTTCACACAACGCAAACAATTAATTAAACGCGCTGCAAATTCTCACAATGCAAACAATTAATAAAATGGGCTGCAAATCCTTCCAACGCAAACAATTAATAAAGCGCGCTGCAAATTCTCACAATGCAAACAATTAATAAAACGCGCTGCAAATCCTCGCAATGCAAACAATTAATAAAACACGCTGCATTTTCTCACAATGCAAACAATTAATAAAACGTGCTGCAAATTTTCACAATGCAAACAATTAATTAAACGCGCTGCAAATTCTCACAATGCAAACAATTAATAAAATGGGCTGCAAATCCTTCCAACGCAAACAATTAATAAAGCGCGCTGCAAATTCTCACAATGCAAACAATTAATAAAGCGCGCTGCAAATTCTCACAATGCAAACAATTAATAAAACGTGCTGCAAATTTTCACAACGCAAACAATTAATAAAACGAGCTGCAAATCCTCGCAACGCAAACAATTTATGAAAGCATATATATTTCCGTTGTGCTTCATTCTTTTTGTATTGTGAGTTGTAAATGTGTTTGTGTTGCGAGGATTTGCAGCATGTATGCTGTCAAACGAATTAAGATTTTTTTTTTTAATTTGCCGGTGTTTTTTGTAATTGCATGTGTTTTTTTTTTTATTGCAGCACGTTAAGCTCTCTCAGCCACCATAGTTTTTTTTTTTTTTTTTTGCTAACCATCTACAATGTTGTGGCAAAAAAACAACATAAAGTACTATGGTGGATGGAAAAAATGGCTGCAAAAACTAATTGTTATTAAAGACTAACTGTATATATATATATATATAATAATGAATGTCCCTATAATGTTGATAGAAAAATGTTCTTAGAAAATTTAAATAATATAAATGAAATGTTCTAAAAATGTTTTAAATATCCTTTGGAGAACATTAGAATAACACGAGATTGCAACATTATTATACAGTTTAATGACAATGTTACTATAAAAAAATACATAATTACATAATCTAAAAAATGTTCTAAAAACCTTCCACAATAACTTTTTTATAACAGCAGCATAAACTACTATGACAATGATAGTTTCAGGTGCTGATTATGTGCATTGTTCAGTGTTAATGCTACAAATGCGAGTTTGAATAGAATACACGTGACATTTATAGCCATACTGAAAACTTCAGCAAACTTCACCTCCGACCTTAAATATAATAACTAGTAAGTCACTCAGATATATTGATTATAAACCTTGCTGTTTTATTGCACTGTAAAAAAGAATTATATGATCAATTAGTCCTATGTTTTAGGGCATTGTAACTTACTAAACTAAGTTAATCATGTTCTAACTTAATTTTATAAGTTGCGTAAGTCAGTTTAACATAATTTAAGGCAACCAGGATTTTTTTACAGTGTGAGAGTGCACTATGCTATTCTGTGCTTCTGAGTGGCTATAGTAAAATGTTTCTGTTGAGTCGCGTTTTGTGCGAACAGCCAAATTTGTGTGCTGCTGGAAACTGGTCATGTTGCGTGTAGTCAGGACATGGTGTAAAATACTACAGGTACCAGACATAGGATTGTCAGTCAGCAAAGAAATCCAATTTTATTGTTGACAGAAACCAGAATTTGTCTAGAATGCACTTCAACCCCTGCTGCTCTCTCCAATAATTACACTTTTTTTCATCACACGGCAGATTGGGAGAAGTGTTGGGGAACCAGCTACTCATTTCTAAAATTCGAAAATACAGAACTCAGGCTTTCTTGCTATCACTAGTCACGGTTTCTGAAAAACTCCATATTGTAGTCATTTTTGGTTCTCCAGGTCATAAGGGTCCCTTTCTGATGAACTGCTGTCCTATTCCCCTGAAGACATGGTCCACTTTTGACTTGCCTGATTCTGCACGCTCAGGTGTGATTTGGGGAATGGCTGATCTGATCTGACTCTGAGTGGTGTCTTGTTGTTGGATTGTTTCTCACTACCATGAACACGGTGAGAGAATCAGAAATACAAACTCAGGAGTCCGCAAGAACACAGAACCCATCCTGTGAGAAATGAGATGCTGCGATCTTTCGGTCAGTCACATGACCTTCACATGCTTAAACAGAAAATAATTGAAACATTACAACATTCATACAATGGTTTATTGCATGTTTTCACTTTCAATATAATTATAAACAACATATATAAAAGCCTTACAAAAATATGCAATACAAATAAAACAGATTTTAATATAAATTTCACCTTACCACGTGTTTACTCTTTTATAAAAATTTTCAAGTAACTCCTGAGATTAACAACTTATTGATCTTATTCTTCGATACGGAAATGCGCTCGTTTTTGCAATTGTTTTAGAACTTCCGATTCAGCTGTGTATGGGAGAAATGACTGGGAATAATAAATGGCAGAAAACGGTCAAACTACTTACTCTACAAACAAGTGTGTTCATGACTATACAGACAAAGTAGAATAATATATTAATCAGTTTGCAACATCAAGAAATTAATATAGGTGAATGAGACCGGAAGTCTCGAGCCAAAGAGATTCAAATGGCTGTACACGCTTGTACGAGAAGAATAAGGTCAATATCTGTACATAACAGTGAATATAAAATGCTGCGATTTCCTCCTCCTTTATTTAGGTGCTATGACTTAAGTAAGCAAAGGTTTATTTTATAGGTGGGCATTTTATAGGTGGGATTTTTTATTTATTCTAGATTAATCTCACTGTAATCTTGGAATTTATTTAGATGAATCTAGATTAAAATGGCTCATTTGAATTCTGCCGAAAGCATTCAGAATATGTGTGCTACCCAAATAATGACTAAAAGTAAGTCTTTGAGAACGGGTTTCCCAAACCAGGTAGTTCAATTAGTCCAGGGGCTCATCTCCTGGATCACAAACTGCTTGAGAAACTGTTCTACTATGATAATTGGTAATGAAAATAAATGATGTTCAATAAGATGTACTTGTGTTTACTAACTGTTTATCCAGTTAAACATGAATTTTGCTCGAAACAGCTATTTTTGATCACCTTAATCCGACTAAAGTCTTAACTGAACTAAACAAAAATTAAATTAAGACATGTGGAGTATGCAGATATTAGTGGCATTATTGACGTAAACACTGCAATCAAACTTACAGTCATGTAGGACTTTTCACCATATTTTCTGACAAGATCCACACATGCAGCTGTCAGTAAAGGACCACACGCACACACACACACACACACACACACACACGATATGCGAATCACGATATGCGAATCACGATATGCGGATGTTTTTTTTTTTTCTTTCCATGTGACATACGTTATTAAATTCTATAACACACTCACCAGTCCTTACTCCTTATTTGCGTCTAATACCCTAGTTTGTCACGGAGGCATTAATGAAATGTTCATGAGTGAAGGTGAAACTGCCGAACTGCAGTTAAAGTCACCCAAAATTACAGGAAACTCTAACATAAAAGCACTTCACGTAAACACCTTAAGTATATTATTGTCTATTAAGGCAAATAACTAGATTACAGATGTCCATGTAAGCGTAGTCAGTAGTGTCTTTAAAGTGAAAGATCCAGAAGGGCATCCTGCTGATTTGATTCAGAAGGGCACTTTTTTTGTCAGTCGGCTCACCGGTTTGACTTTCATTCATCGTCAATCATTTTAAAAAGCACCTGGTCTATTTTATTTGTATATGTTTTACTCGAACGCATAAACTCTACAGGTGCCTGATAGTTAGATGTGAAGCAAACATTAGTCAGATTCACTCTAGTGAACTGCATCCATGTTAGCACGTCACGTTTGATGTGGTAATTTCACAGTAGGAATACACACAGGTTCGAAAACTCGTTCTCACCCCCTACAGTGCAATTTGGCCAGGTATACATCCACGCTAAACTATCAAGGTGAAAGTCATCATAGCTTGCATAGAACAGACCCAGCTCCCTACCCAACTTTGAGAACAGACTTTTTTTAATCGCCCAATGAGAGTCTCGCGTTAACGCAGAACGTTAACACCGATAACGGCCCACCAAAAGTTTATTTATATAGCACCTCAGACATTAAGTCACAAAGTGCTTTACAATTAAATAAAACCAGAAAACAGGTAAAAGAAAACCTATCAATAAAAAAAAAAACACATATTAAAGGTGCCCTATGCTGAAAATCTGGGTATACCAAGCCATAGTGGAATAATAAAAGATATGGAGAAGCTCTGAGATCATAAAAAAGCTCTGAGATCATTAATGTGCACACCTCATGCTGCGTTTTATAAACAACAACATTTTCTAGTGAGACCACAGCGATAAATTTCCTCCCTTGGTTATTTTTAAGTGTATATTTCACTTACTATATACAGTTGAAGTCAGAATTATTAGCCCTCCTGTTTATTTTTTCCCTAATTTCTGTTTAACGGAGAGAAGGTTTTTTCAACACATTTCTAAACATAATAGTTTTAATAACTCATTTCTAATAACTGATTTATTTTATCTTTGCCATGATGACAGTAAATAATATTTGACTAGATATTTTTCAAGACTCTTCTATACAGCTTAAAGTGACATTTAAAGGCTTAACTAGGTTAATTAGGTTAACTAGGCAGGTTAGGGTAATTAGGCAACTTATTGTATAATGATGGTTTGTTCTGTAGACTATTGAAAAATATATATAGCTTAAAGGGGCTAATAATTTTGACCTTAAAATATTTTAAGACATACTGTAAAAAAATTCCTTGCTCTGTTAAACATCACTTAGGAAATATTAAAAAAATAAAAAACATGTAAAGAGGGGCTAATAATTCTTGTGTTTTATTGTGAAATTTGATGCGTATGTTTCAACAAACTCATGTAGACTGCTGAATAATGTCAAACCACTTAGCTCAAATGTCATCTGCTCATGCAGAGGTTGATTATTATTCCTGGCTATTTTTTCTTTGACTATAGCTTCAAAATACAACGCCATACATCTCCATCAATCAACTTTAATGTATGATTTAGCCTATCCACAGCAGATCTTGTGAGCAAAATAGGTTAACGTGACTCTGATTGCATTTATATTTGTCCATGTTTAGCGTACATCATGCTTTGTGTGTGAGAGAGAGGCAGAGCGAAGCTCATGGATAATTACAACACGAGCCATATATGGTCAATCATGGACCTTCTGATTCTATGCAGTGGCGGATTTAGGCATGGGCAATATGGGCAATCGCTAGGGCCAGAGGGAATCTGCGGACGTTTTTTGCTATTTCTGCGGACAATTTTGGTAAAAATCTGCGGCTTTCTGCGGAATTATTTTGGGAGTATCATAACTAAAACCGTAATATGTAAAATAAAAATGTATATCTTTTTAACTTTTATTTATTGTTTAATATGCAAATCCAATTAGATTCACTTCATTTGGTAAACAAAGCAAGTCACTCATATAATATATCTACTAAAAGACTAAAAGAACTACTAAAACATTCCTTTACAAACTGCATTGTACATAAATTAGATAAACATTTTCATATTAGTCAGTAATATTACTGTAATTAATTTAAAAACTGAATAAATATAGATTTACACACATTTACTCAAGTAAATAAACAGAATTAATGATGGGCAAAAAATCTGCGGAATTCTGCACGCGCAGATTCCGTGTGGTTCTAGCGATCACCTAGGGCGGCATCTTGCTAGAGGCGATAATTCTGACTACAACTGTACATGTTATTATAGAAACATGGCGCGTGTACATCAATTCAGTGGGCGGGGAAAACCGCACTCCTACGACATATTGCGGTGGGTCTCAAAATCACTGGGATTTGGGTCCTATTTTAATGTCAGGAATTTTTTTTAAACATAGTTGTTTGTATTTCTATTACTCCAATATGACTGTGGACACACTATACCTACACACAGTTCTGTCAGCTTACAAAAGTTAATTTTCATCATAGATGACCTTTAAACGATTTTATTAAACAACTTCCAGCCAATCAGAATCAATCATTTTAACAGGCCATAGAATAAAAAGTAATTTGGGAATTCCCAATGATGCTGTTGAAACACATCACCATAATTTTGTGTGAATAATTTTTTATTTATTTATTTTTTTTTTTTTTATGAATTGCTTGTTGTTTTCCTCATTTTTGTGTCATTTTGGGTAAAAGCATTTGCTAAATAAATAAATGTAAATACATCATCACACCTTCAATCTTCAATCACACTTCTGACCATTATTCAGGGAGAGGACACATGAGGGCACAGGGGAAGCCCACTAGGACAGGATAGCAGTGACTAAAAAGGTAACTCCACTCAAAAGGGAATTTGAAAAAAAAAATGGAATTTGAAAACAAGTTAGGCTTGATGAGCAACATGGACAATTTGCCAGATAAAACCTGCAACAGTGTGATTATCTTGATCAAATAAAACTGAAAAGAGATAAAGGGCAGTAGCAATGTGTTTTGGACTTCTCCCTTCTTCCCTTATCTCTCTACCCTACCAATATCACCATGCATGAATCACACACTCCATCGAAACAGAAAACAAAAAGTTAACTGCCAAAACCACTCAGAAAGATTTTGAATGCAGAATAAAGTTTTGGAACAGGGAATATTCCCTGAACATTTAGCAACATTTTTAAAATGTTGTGTAAATGTTAGCACAAAATGTTATTAGAAAACATTTCTGGAACATTCTTATAATGTTGATGGAAAAACTAGTTGTTATTAAACAGTGGTTGCTATTAATGAATGTTTCCATAAAGTTGATAGAAAAACATTTATAGAACATGAAAATAATATGAATGGAATGTTCTAAAAATGTTTTAAATATTAAATATTTAAATATTAAACACTATAAAAATATGTATAACAATGTTACTGTAACCAAAAAAAAAAAATTACATTAATACATTGTCTAAAAACGGATGTTTTCAATGTACTGAGAACCTTCCACAATAACATTTTTATAACTTACAATAACGGTTAGGGAAACATTCTTAGAACATTAAAATAATGTGGATGGAATGTTCTAAATACATTTCAAATAGTACTGTTATAATTTATTTTAGATAGTTGATATCAGAAGAACAGGCTGGTTGGGGAAAACCCAAGCTTAAGACCAAGCAATCTGGATGTAGCTCAAGGCTTTGGACAGGGATGGCGAATGGATGGAATGCCAGGACAGGGAAGATTCTCGACCAACGGAGACTAGAATAGACAGCTGCGGAGACAAGGAAAACTGAGCAAAAGAAAAGGCAAACAACCTATAGCAAAAAAAAATAATAATTGTAAAACTGAGAATAACATTCTCCTGTTGTTTAAAATCTCCAGCTTGAATTATGTTCTATGCGGACATTCTCATTTTACACTTAGTGTGTCCCAATGTGTACAAGTGCACCAAGCTCATTGCTGTCCTTTACAGTGCCCAAAATCATACAAACGATCTATGGATGAAAAACCTTGGGAGCTAAGCTGATTTAGACGCAGCATAGGACTAGACTGAGACTAATTAAAACAAAATGGCAAAGTAAAGATTTGAAATAAAAGACTAGAACTATAAACAAAATGAAAGAGTCAGCAACCTAAAACTAGAAAAACAAAAGACAAAATTAAAAAGGTTAAGGAACTAGAAATAAAGAATGAAACAGGGACTGAAACTAGACTTTAATATAAGAAAAGAAACAAAACTAGACTGGATGCAAAATACTAATAGCAAAGCTCTGATAAGGCACACAAGCTAGAACACAAAGAGAAAAAAGACCAGCAAAAGTGACCGGCAAAAACAAGTGGGAAATGAACACTATAAAATGGAGTAGAGAACACAAGGAACAGGTGAACATAATTAGACAAACAAGGGCTAAACAAAAGGGTGTGGCATGGGGGAATAAGGGAGGTAAAACAAGTTCCAAAAAGGGATAAATCACCCTCCCAAGGGCACTTCGGAGAGAAAAGTCATGGTCATCATATTGAAGTGTCATTCCATACTGAAGTGATTAAAACTGACCACTTGGAAGGAGCCTATGAAATGAAGGATTTTGAAAGATACAACTGATGGACATTTTGGAAAATTATTCTTTGAGCAGGGAACCTGTTTGGTATCACACACTGTACTCATTTTGTTAGGGCTCTTCGAAGGAATTCGGGCATAGGGATGAGCCCTTCAGAATGGAATCCCCCCTAGAGACACAGCTATGTGCTTTTGCACACAACAAAGACACTTTAAAGAGCCACAGCACCACCCCCCCTGCCTCTAGTTTGAAAAAAGTCAAGAAAGTGGGTGAGTCCAGCTTTGTTTAGATGGGAGTGTCGAGTGGCGAACGAGAGAAGGGTTTGCATGAAAAGGGGAGTTTAATTACATGCACACTCTGATTTTCACAGCAGCAACACAGATGCAGGGGAGATGTGACAGTGGGATGGGACAGTGACTTTGTTTACATGGACATAAGTAATCGAATTATTTGCCTTAATCTGAATAAGACAATAATATGATTAAGGTGTTTACATGAGTTGTTTTTTGAATGTGCCTTTTATGATCCCGTTTTACATGTTATAGCACATAATTCGATTAACATCATTGTGTCATCACACTATCCACATTTCCTCTGGAGTTTCATGTAATTTCAGGTTTCATTTTGAATTTGTCGACTTTAACTGAAGTTTGGCACTTTTACTTTCAGGAACATTTCATGCATGCCCCCATGACAAACAAGATATTGGATGTGAGAAATGCTGGAAGAGTGTTGTTTTAATGAGATTTTTGATACTGCACACCGTATGAGAGAAAAACAAACCTCCGCATTTCTCAGTAACTTAGATGCAGACACTTTGTAGGTGCTGAGAATAGCGACAAACTGCCGTGTGTGTATAGACTATCCTGTCACAAAATGCGGCGAAAATTCTACATGACGGTAATAGTTTGATTAAGGGGTTTACGTGTTTACATTCAGAGAGGAGCTTTTACGAGAGGGCTCTGGATGCAGACCTGGTGCAGTGCAATCTGAGCTGCATCCAATGCTTTTTAATGGGCTCACCTAACCCCACCCCTAACCCTACCCCTCACCGTGACGTCACTCGCTCCATTTGAGTGCATTGTGTCTGACTTTGCATCGCTGAGTGATGCAATCTCAGCTTGCATCAGAAAGGCTGCATCCAGACACTGTTGGCATTTACAGCAGATCTTTAATTCCATAATATTGTAGTGAAATTAAACTTGGTAACTAAATTATTTTGATTAAGGTATGTCTTTAAAGCTGAAAGAGTACTGCTGACGATACAAACTTTACCATCTGAATAAACACAAACAAAGAACACTGATCTCACACTTACCAAATCTGTAGAGACAGGACAATCAACACCAACTGGAACGTGTCTTTTTTAAAAGAAGATGAGCTGTAAATCTGAATTTCACCTTTTTCTAGATGCGAAAAGCTCTCAGGTAAAAAAAAAAAGTTCCTTACTTATATATTTTTGACGCGTGTTAGCAGACCACTTTAATCCACATGTGAGTCCAGCTGCGCTCTAATAGAGCAGAAATGGAAACAAAATCTTTGGTGCAGCACATTTATAACCGCAACACTGACGACCCATGTCTCCAAACAATTCTTCTTGTTTTAATTACAGTTGGCAACACAACGTGTCGTCTCTCTGTCGTCGTCGGCTGTCTGAACACTGTAACAGGTAAAAACAGTCTTCGAAGCTATATCATGCATATTAATGAAGTTGCACCTCATTAACAATAGAGTGCGCTGATTGGTTGGATCCAAGTCTTTCTCATGAATTAATGCTGAAAACTCAAAGATGTCACGTTGTACCAGCTGGTACAGATATCCAGTCTCGACGCTGGAATTCACACAAGGATCTCATCACTGTGACGTAGCTTCTAAATTTCTTCGAATTTGCTCGAAACAATGCTAAAAAAACAACAGATTTTCACTTTTTAGCTAAATATATGTCTTTATAGTGTTTTAGCAACATGGGACACGTATAAGACTGTCAACATCCCATGTTTCGTGACCCTTTAAACACAGACAGGAGTGACAGGGCTGGATTCTGACTTGTTGCCATTTTACTATTGCCATTTAATGATTATATTATTAATAGTTGTTAATCATATTTTATTTTATACCTTTATGCAGCAATTTTTTCTTTACATTTTCCAACATGCCTTTTCAAAGGTGTGAAACAGTGAAATGTCATGACACAGGTAGACGACAGAAACTTGAAAGAGAAACTGCGAGCTGCATTTGAGCATCTGTGGGCAGACGGAGCTGTGTGAAGACCGTGATTGATTACTGAAATGTTGTCACTAAAGCTTTGCTGGCTTCAGAGGGACTGTCCCTGTAAATGTAGGCCTGCAATGTTGTCATATAAGCACGGCAGTCGCTTAATGACAAACGTGTAAATGAAATGGGGGAATGTCACTGAGAACCAGGGACAGCTGGAAGACAACAGGGACAGTCGTCTTTGTTTTGAGGTGTGAAAACTCAAAAGTTGAAAGCAAAAAAGAAAGTGAAAGTAACAAAGAAACCTTTTTAAAACGTGTCATTTGAAGTAAACATAAAAGCTTTCTCACTTCTTCTTTTAATATTTTTGATGAAAATACTTTGTGAAAAGACCAGTCAATAAGTTTAAACCAAAAATAACATCTTGAACCAGTATATATTCCTTAACTTCAATTTTAACAATGGTCTGGTATTTGAATATGCTGTTAATATAGCAATTAGTCTATCAAGGTTGATTATTACTCACACTTGACTCTAGTTTAGTAATCTAAAAAAAAGTTTATGGTCTGAAGAAGTAAATATAAAATAAACACCATCTTTAAATTGATATTAATAAATCATGACATGTTTTATGTTAACTTTACTAAAATGAAAAATTAAGTTGAAACAGTTAATAAAGGAGCCATTTTGGAAATACATTCATTTTGCATGTCACCTAGATTTAAATTAAGATTTATTAGAAGCCTTCAGTATATGCAGTCATCAGACTAAGGAGTGGGAGAGAAGCACAAGACAATAGCCTCTTTCACACAGTAGTACCGGTAAATATCTGGAATATTTCCAGAGCCACTTTTCCAGTTAATTCAAATACTGTATGTGCTGTTCAGCTGTTCACACAGTCAATGACGTTCTGGAACAACAACAAAAAAATGCAGACAGTGTTCTTAGTCTAACAAAGAAAACAAATTATATATATATATATATATATATATATATATATATATATATATATATATATATATATATATATATATATATATATATATATAAAGACTTGCCGGTAGAATAGGGGAGCGCGTAACGCGGAGTTAAATTTAACACGGAGTTTTAAGGTATTTGCTCAGGGTTAACCATGGCATGCTTCCGATGTTATCACCACTGTGTCGGCAGATGCCTTGCCAATTATTGTAAAAGTTCTGCAAAATTTGGATGTGAAACACAGGAGAAACTATTTTTGAGGCATAAAAGTATTTTTTATTATAGTCGATATTTTTTTATTTGTAAAAAATCTGTGAAAGTATGAATATAAAATCTTATATTTTTGTAATTACCGTCTTCTAGGCTAAAAGATGAAACCATTTTGAAAAGTGTAAAAAAACACACTGTCACTGCAAGCCGGTTTTCAAGAAAACACGACGCAGCGGGGTTAGTTGTAACAGGGTGTTACAAATACGCCACACACTGTTGGGCACAAATTAAACTAACAAAATAAAGTTTGAATTTTGAGTGTAATGTTGAGAAGTTTTTAAATAAAAATGTTTTTTTAATAGAAAATATGTTTTAATAGAAAAAAATACATTTTATTGTTAATAGTGCAAATAAATGCATTGTATATAAATGGATAATAATGCAAATAAATCCAAATGTGTTTATCCAATAGATACATACAAAAATAAACATACCGTGCTACGTAGAATAAAAAGAAATTAGCTACTGAGGAATTACGCTATTTAAAGTAAACTGAATTTAAATTAATTGTGTGAAAACTGCCTTTTTAAGCATGTGTTACAACTAACCCTCTGTCTGTTACAACTTGCCCCACAGGTGGGGTAAATAGTAACATTTTTACTCCTGGCACTTTTGGCAATACTGCACAGAAACCATAGGTCCGGCAGTCATACTTTTGTAGGTCATTTGTAGGAAAGCCTTGTGTGTTGCTGGTAAAAATAAAATCTGGTTTGTCTAACCCCAATACTTTGTTCATTATTTGGCCAAAACCGAAAAGTGTTACTTTGTGCTCCGCTCTCCCCTAGAGGCAGGTTGAGAGGAAGCAAACAACAGTCAGAAACAGGCCAGAGTCAAGGACATCATAAGATCAGCAGGGGTGGAAAGGGAAGTGAAAAATCATACTTAGGTACCATTACTTGCCTAAAAATGTAGTGCAAGTAGAGTAAAAGTACCTGTTGTAAATATTACTCAAAAAAAAGTAAAAAGTAGCACTTTAAAAGTACTAGAGTAGCAAGTATTACACTGTAAAAAGCTGATGCATTTACATGTAATTCGTGGATTTGTGTAAACGTAACATTCTGTAGTGCATTTAGTTATTGTCCAGCAAGCACACAACGTCATAAGACGTTAATATTAGGTTAGATTTAGGTTGTGATGTCAAGTGACCAAAATTCAATGTCTAGTCAGCGTCTAAGGACAACATTATTTTGATGTCCAATAACAACGCCAAGTGACGTTGATATTTGGTTGATTTTAGGTTGTGTTGGAAAGTGACCAAAATACAACTTTGAGCTAACATCTTAACCCAACATCACATTGATGTCAAATACTGACATATATTCCTCAGGTATGGCAACCAAAATCCAATGTCTGATAGATGTCATAGTTGTGACGTCCACACAACGTCAAGCTGTAACGTCATTGGACGTTGATATTTGGTTGATTTTAGGTTGGACGTTGGACACTGACATCGCCCTGACGTTGGGTTCTGACGTTAACCCGATATTCATTTCCAAACAAAATGCAACGTCCCCAAGAGGTTATGGTACAACATCAACCTGACGTCATGTTGCCTCCTTGTGCCTGCTGGGTGTTTAAGGCTATTTCGGTCATCATACAGTAAACATCCGTCATCTTCTCATCAGTGACATGCATCTAAACAGTCTCTGTTTCCTGTGAAAAACTACTCAATTACAGTGATTTGAGTATTTGTAATTTGTTACTTTAAACCAATGAAGTTCAGGCAACACAAAAACAAAGACCTAGAAGGGCAAGCCAGGGACTAGACAGACTGGCTGGGAAGGTAGGGAGAGAGTCCTGAAGTCAAGCAGAAAATTAACTAAAAAAACAATCAGATCACCTACTCGATGTTGCAATGTCAGAAGCAAACAACAATCTAGCACAGAACAGCACAAACAAGGAGAATAAAGCTGACTTCCATTCACAAGCACGCGAATGCGGCAGACCGGAAACGCAAGCTCATGCGACAAGTTCCGCAGATCGCTGCATTGCAAAGTTCAAGCTTGGTGAACTCTGACCTGCGAAATCGCATCACGTGACTGCGTGACACCAATGGAAGATCAAAACATGACCTCTCTGCACAGAAATTTAAAATATGGACCAATTGTCACTTTATTAAATGTCTAATCAGGTTATGTGACATACCAGGGTAAGTTTAAAAGTAAGTAGATAACCTCAGCATCGGTTCCAAAAACTGAGGTAACTTTTGGGCTATGCAAGTAACCATACATAGCAGTTAGACAATTCAATTCAATTCACCTTTACTTGTATAGCGCTTATACAATGTAGATTGTGTCAAAGCAGCTTCACATAAAAGGTCATAGTAAATAGGAACAGTGTAGTTCAGTTTGTAGTGTTTAAGTTCAGTTCAGTTGAGCTCAGTTCAGTGTGGTTTAATAATCACTACTGAGAGTCCAAATATTGAAGGGCAAATCCAACGATGCGCAGCTCTATAGATCCTGAACCATGCAAGCCAGTGGCGACAGCGGAGAGGGAAAAAAAACTTCACTAATGGCGGAAGTGAAGAAAAAAAACCTTGAGAGAAACCAGGCTCAGTTGGGCACGATCATTTTAATTTCTCCGCTGGCCAAACGTCTTGTGCAGAGCTGCAGTCTCAGCGGCGGAGGCTGGAAGCTGGCCTCAGCGAAGACTCAAGCCTCAGCCTCCTTTCTAGCTACATCACAGGAAGAATATTCAAGAGTTTTTCATACATAGCTCCAGTAATCAAATATTACCTTTTAGGAGAATGTTTCTGTGTTTAATTTGGACTTTGGACAGAGTTCATCTAGCTCCAGAAGGATCACAATTTATTAAGCCACACAGGCTACTAATCCATAATTTGTTATTATTGTAGCCTTAAGAAATGAATGGCAGGAAAAGTAAATGCATGAATGGTTATACAACTTACTCAAAAAGGATGTTAAAGATAAGTTTAATTCTTCATTACAATATAAGGGGGACGGTAGCATGTGTAATTTAATAAACGCAGTTTCTCTCATTTTTTACATTTTCTTATCTATTTATTATCTAATATTTATTTCCTTCATTGATGCAGCTTTATTGCTTTTTTCATTATAATCACCTTTAATTCCTTGTATGCCAGCATTAAAACCTCCAACTCTGCCTCTGTAAAGTGCATTGCCTTTTTTCAGGTTGATTAAACTAACTCTTCTCAAGGGTTTTTCAAACGACACACTCGCGGTAAGCACGATTTGGGTTAATCACCTGAGAGTTCAGGGTTTAGCCAATGGTAAGTTAACTTTCTGGAATACCCCCCTGGAGTCCTGACAGTGTGATGTGGGTGCTTAGTGACTTTTCTAGAAATAGCTTGTAAATATTTTTGTGCGGTTATTGGTGCATATTTCATTAGCTTGGGTTGAAATGGTTTTGTGAAGTATATTTTGAATTTTGATTTGTATTCATTTATTTTTGGTATTTTGTATTGATGTATGAATGTAATTTTTGCAATAGTTCAATCTTGGCATTGCTATACAGGAAATTAAATGAGTAATATTATTAATTGGAAACTTGCTCTCTCTGTAGTTGTAGGGTTGAAAACAAAAGTTCCCAGCTAGGTAACAGCGCTGCCTAATATTAATGTGTCTGCTACAGCCATGGTACGGCAACAAAGTACCTACTCCTTGATTATTAACAATGTTTATTTCTATAGCACTTTTACAATGGAGATTGTGTCAAAGCAGTTTAACAGAAGTTCTAGTAAATTGAAACTGTGTCAGTCCAGTTTTCAGAATTGAAGTTCAGTTTATTTCATTACAGTGTGGTTTAATATTCACTGCTGAAAGTTCAAACACTGAAGAGCAAATCCATCGATGCGCAGCTCCACAAGTCCCAAACCAAGGAAGCCAGTAGCGACAGTGAAGGAAAAAATCCTTGAAAGAAACCAGGCTCAGTTGGGCATGACCATTTCTCCTCTGGCCAAACTTCTTGTGCAGAGCTGCAGTCTAGGCGGCGAGAGCTGGAAGTCCATCATGCTGAAGCTGCAGGTGTAAGCAGGTCACCGGCATGGTGTTCAGGCTGGCCCTCGTGACCAGTACAGAAACTCGTCTGTCACTGGGGTCTTTCAGGAATCAGTCTCATGCTCTCCACCCCTCCATGATGGCACAGCATCTACTCAGGATACGGCCTGGTCCAGGGTTATAGAGACCACTAGAAGTCCTCTATAGTTGGCATCATCTCTTCACAGGACAGGATTATTACACCAGAACGAACGCATAGTTCCTAGTCACGTCGACCAAAAATTTTTTTTTATTTTCCTTTGGTCTTAGTACACAATGTAACTAACAAAAAGTCGAGCTTTAAATAGGAAAATTATCACTTTTTTTTTTTATTTTTTTTTTTTATGAGCGAGATGCTAATAGTCTAATCCGATATATGCTAAGCTTCGCGTCGCCCTGCCGAATGCATGTTCTCAACAATTTCTTGCTGACTTCTGATTTCCGGTGGGAGTAGTTGAACGGGGATAATTAAAAGCCGGTTACTAAATGAAAATGAAAAGCGAGAGGTTAAAAAGTCAGAGATCACTTTAAGAGAAGAAGAGAGTTGAGATTTTGGAACAGCCGTATTAGTTTGAATCAGAGTATTTCATCACTATCATTATGCATCATGCGTCGATTCAGAGATCCGCCAAGAAGCTTTCGAGAACGTACATTCAGCTGCTAGATGTCAGTGAGTTTATATATATGAAATATTTAACAAAAACACATCGTTCTGCTTTATAAGTGTTATTCCCCTGTTGGCATATGGGTTCGTTTTATGATGGATTTATTCGCTTTTGGAAGCATGGAGGAGCCAGGATCAAATTATGGGATACTTTTTCATTTTTAGTGTAATTTGAGCTGTTTTACGTCAATAAAATAACCTGTCAGTTTCATTTTATTTAAGGCAGCCACTCATTTTTACAGTGAATGATTCTGGCACGATATTTCACTTATTCGAAACAGAACAATGACTACATTTACATGTGAATCAATAGTGGGATTACTTCTAAGTTGGTTTTAGTAACAGCTGTATATATACATATAGACAATGTTTACATGCACCCTCATCACATGATAACATTCATGTCTCTACTGTTGACTTGGATTGAACCTCAACTTAAGTAACTGTTTAAAGGGAAAGTCCCGCAAGCACTGCAACCTAATAGCAAGAAAATGGCATGATGCAAAATGTTTGTAATGTAGGGGAAAGTGTCTTTTTTATATCTGACTTTATATCAGCCTACACAACAACAAAAAAATCAGTGTACATTTAGCTCAATTTGAGTTTAACTTAACACACCTTGGGTGTACTGTACATATGACTCCTTCCATTTTGGAGTTAAAATAACACTTTGTAAAGTGTGAAATTTGTACATTACTTACAGAGTAATAGTTTATTCTTACATCAAACTGGAGTGTGTGTTACCCTTCAAAGTGTTAAAATATTACCTTTTTTCCAATATTATCAATTGGTGTGTGTGACATATTAAACAGTGATCAAATATGTTGAAAATAGTTTTAATTTATTAAATATTCATTAATCTTTTCAGAAATAATTTCAATACATTCAACTCTTTCCATTTTATAATGCAACAAGAAATGTTTCAAGTTTTTTTTAACAAACTTTAGAAAATCTGTTTCCACAAACGTGCAAGAAAATAAAAGCATTAACACCTGCTCAATATAAAATAGACAATTAAGTGTTTCAAAACTCATTATTTTGTAACTCATAAAAACCTCATAAAACTCAACTTTGTTACTCATAGAAACCTCAAAAGTCATTGTTTTGTTACTCATAGAAACCTCAAAAGTCATTGTTTTGTTACTCATAGAAACCTCATAATACTCATTGTATTGTTACTTATAGAAACCTCAAAAAATGTCATTGTTCTGTTAGAAACCTCATAAAACTGATTGTTTAAAAACTCATAAAACCTCCTAAAAGTCATTGTTTTGTAACTCATAAAAACATCCTAAAACTCATTGTTTGTTACTCATAAAAACCTCATAAAAGTAATTGTTTTGTAATTCATAGAAAACTCATAAAAACCTGAGGTTACCCATTTCTGCCACCCCCCCCAAAAAAAAGGAAAAAGCTAAAAACTCACAATTCTGACTTCAATATAAAATCTGTAAATGCATTTAGGTTATGTGCTACACAATCAGATATCAGTGCAAGATAATTAAATATATTCATGCACAAAACAATGCACTGAAACAATGTACAAATATGGTTCTTCAAACCCCTATGATGCCTGTAAGTCAAAAAGTCTGAAGAAAGGAAGATCCTCAACTCTTGGCAAACCAAAAATATTATGTTCTCTTTCATGGTAAGCATGAAGATGCTCAACAAATCCAAGTGTTTCAAAGTCTTTAGTTAACAAAATATTTTGGTCCTCTATAAGAATTATTTAACATATTTTATTGAAAATTAGTAAGTCCTTCTTCATTTTACTGTACAGCAGTAGATCATGACGATAGTCCGTTCCTGAATATTTCAACCATGAACTTACTGTGATCTCACTGTCCGAAAAATGTGGATACATTTTAAGAATAACGTCACGATATGGCAAAGCATCAAGGTCTAGAGTTTTTAAAGGTCTATATTAAACATTTGTAACAGGTAAACTTTCCCAATGATACGCAATAGCATATTGGTGTTTTATAGTAAAAGACTTTGTGCGTTTTTTTAAGCTGTTTTTTAAAAATTTGTGTTTTTCTTCACAATGCATCGACCATACATGTACTAATGGACCAATTTTGCATATACATTGTGGATAATGTAGCATAAAATGATGCTTGGGAATTAAAGACTTTTGTGGATATAGCTCTTTAAAAAGACCATGATGTTCTTAAATTGGATGTTTCAGATTGTAGGTCTTTCCTTCTGTTATCACAGGACAAAAACACTATGTTGATGATGTGTAATAACAATAGTAAATATAGCTGCAAGCAGCCATTAAGGGGCCACAAGCACTTTACAGCCAGAATGAGCAAAGCAGTCCAGAGCCAGAATGAGCAAAGCAGTCCAGAGGCCAAAAACGGTGGCAGAGTTAGGAATTTGATGTGTTGTCGTCAGTGTTAGGTGACAATGAAGAACCTAAAGTTGGGTGTCAATATATTTAAGCATTGCAGAGAGAAAGCCTCAGATGCAGTGTGACATTATACCAGCACATTTGTCGATGCTGTAAACAAAAACCATTTTACCTATTGACATGAATTTCACAATGAATTTTCAGTTCTGGTCTGGTCTGACGATGAGCCGAGTTAAATTTGGTGATATTTCAGTGTACGATCTAGCGGGAGTTTGAAAAAGAGTTTTTTTGTTGTTTTTTTTTTAAACAAAATCAATATGGCGGACAGGAAGTTTAGCTAAATATGGCACATTTAGTATCAATGTTCTCGGCATGACCCAAGGAATAAGTCTCCAAATATCAGAGGAATGTTCCGTATTAAACAGAATCTCTGAATGCCATTTAGCCCTATATAATTAGCTGTCTGCTCTAGATTTAATCTAGTAGGTTGGTTTTTTCTTTCAAGAAAGCCATAATTGAAAGAAAAGATTCTGTTACATATGTCTTGTCTTGATATAATGCCAGAAAAATATTCAAGAAGTAACTTCATTTCATACTGACCGACACCCTCGAGGATGTCATACATTATATCAGGGGAGTAGTTGTCACAAATATGAAAGTATTTCAAGTCATTAAATAGACATGTACGCTTAACCTCAAAAGATGGCGAAATGCTAGGTTTGCTAAGCTTTGTTTCTTAATGTAATATTAGTGTCGTCTTCACTGAAAACAGACTGTGATTTTTTATTTTTTTTGTCTACTAAACAGAACTGACAGAAGGGCACTAACAGATTCCATAAAACCAAGAAGTGTGTGCCTTCCCAAGTTGTCGCCAATAACCTTTGCAATAGTGCCAAAAACAGGATCTTTAAAGAAAGGTACTTTAATGCCAGAACTTGCAAGGACTTTCAAATCTTCAACAAGTGGCAGCAAAATTGCATCAAATCCATAGTTCTTAATATCCTGTGCATAAATTAATGACAATAAATGTATGTTCATTAAAATTAAATTCATTTTAGGTGAAAAGTTCCTAAGAATAAAGTAAATTACTCCAATTTTGTGAATGCCTTGCTTCTAGCCCAGCAGATTAGAAGATTCAAAATCATCTTCAAGAGTTCACACTGCTGATGATTAATAATAAAGTGTGTTTGGCATGCTGTCCCGGGAGAGAGCCCTGAGCTCAGAATATCCTTGAGCCCGGGGCTCCCTCCCGTTTGGAAGGTCGAGAGGAGAGTTTGAGCTCAGTTGGGTCTTGAGAACTCCCCTACTGTGAACTGCTGTATATATCTGACTAGGAGTTGCCTTAAGATGCTATTTTGAAGTAGTCAATTAACCTATGGTGCATGTCTTTGAACGGTGGGAGGAAACCAGAGAAACCCGAGGAAAAATCATGCAGACAAGGGGAGGACATGCAAACTCCGCACAGAAACGCCGACCGGCCCAGAGAGGGGCAAACCAGCGGCGTTCTTGCTGTGAGGCAACAGTGCTACCCACTGGGCCACCGTGCCACCCTATCGGAGAAGGGGAGGAGTAGGGGTGGAAGGGGGGATTCTTCAAATCGAAGATGACTGAGGCAAAAACCTCTGGTAATTTATGGTTTGTAAGTATTCATCTGATTGGTGCAATATGCAGAGTTAATGCGGTACCAGCTGTTTTCAATCATAAGCACATGATCCTCTTGAAATTAGTTTATAAATAAACCACACAGAGTATACAGTAACTGTATCTGAAGTGCATTTTTATGTTTAATGAAAAGCGGGTGTTTTTTTAAATAATCCCCATCACAAAAATCTTTATAGACACATGTACTCGCACGTGGACTTGTCATATGTTTACATATATAAGAATTCCTACATATGAACTGTAACGTGTGAAAAAGGGGAATGTAAATAAACTTGTCGGTTACAGGAACTTGATCATAAGTCCTTGTCACTCGATTCAATCTACTGTCAAATCGTACCCCTAGCTTGATCTCAGGATCAACAACAACCCACTTGTCTTTGAAATCATTTTTCCCATTTGTGTTCTGTGTTTAGATTTGTGAATGGATTATTCAGACTACTAAAACAGTCATCTATCTGGGATGCTGTTGCAAAATCATTTGCTGGATGTAAATTCATTAAATTACTTTTAATATCAGAATGTATATCATGGACCAGTTCTTCCATGTCCGATATTACAGAAGTTACAACACTGGTTGCTACTCCACTATTTTGCAATCTAGCAATAATAGATGCACACATTTCTTGAGTGTCAGTCACCCTCCTTTTATCACTGAGTGGTGTCTCAGGTTGCTGTTCATTATGATTTTTTAAATGTGATGGTTCGGTATCTTCCTCAGTCTGATTTTCAGTCTCTGCTTGGTCTAGAAATTCATGTCTATGAACACTACTCAAGTGTTTTTGAAATCCGGCATAAGCCATGAAGCTATGCTTGCAATTGTTCTGTGCACATTTCAAGTTCAATTTTTTTTCTTAGCATAATAACCATTAATAAGTTTTAGATGACGAATGAGGTCATTAATTGTTGAATGTACCGCTTTACAAACAAAACAGCAGAACATTTTCAGTCAGTCAAAAGAGCTAATTCAGAAGTTAGGCTTACCCTTGGGGTTTCACGAACTGTGCCGCAGCCAATCTTGTAGATTGTTGTCTGAACAAATGTAAACAATGCATTTAAGCAGTGGTGGTATGACACACTAAAAACAAAATACGCTTTAAACAGTTCATCAAAAGCAGAAAGGGAAGTCTTTGCCTGGCATGGTAGGAGTTTTCCATCCAGAACAATGTAGAACTCATGAATAGCATTCTTTGCTAAGCCAACTGGGAGGAGATGTGGTTGAAGGCCTTCAGTCTTCTCAACATGTTCAGTTAGACTGCGACAAGCCTGAAATTTTTTTTTTTTTGTAAACAAGTAACCTACCAAACAGCTCACTAGGGTTTCCATGCAAACCATGTGAAACTGCACAACATGATCCATAGCCTCCTTAATGCTGATCTTTGTTGATTTGTTCCTACCACTGGTGAAGGTGGCAAAAGGAAAGCCAGTAGTAAAAGACAAGACATGTCACTCTCCCATCCTGCAAGCAAGAATGAAGAGAGCATGTAGAACAACAACTAATACAACCACCGAAAACTTACAAATAACAAAACATTTAATACCTTGCCATTCAGATTCTAGGTTTTGTCCAGTGCCAGATGCAAGCAGGCTGTTTAGGTACAAGTTTGAATTAAGCATTTTCACCTCTGCGATGATCTTTGGCTTTAAAGTGTTCCATTGTTCAAGTAGTCTGGAAGCTGTTTCAGTTCCAAAATTGATGTCAAAGTCTTGAAGAAGTTGTAAAACAATTACAGACATTACAAAAATTCTTAGACACCATGCTTTTTGCATATTATCTCATTTTATCTCAACAAAATACTATTATCTGTATCTTTCTCTTACCAATCCCTTTGTGTTGAGAAATCTTGGAAAGACTGAAAGCACTGTGCTGGACTTCTCTGCATCATGAATAAGCTGCTGTCTGTGCTTGAACGTTAATTTCATCTTCTCAAAAATCAGGTCCTTGTCAGCACAATGATTCATAAATGATATGGCTTTCTTGCATTGTTCGCCAACTAGCTGCTTTTCCGAATAGTTCCAGTTGGCTCTGTTAGCTGTTGGTCCTCCGTTGCCCTCATCATCCGATGTTGCACTTGACCTGGCATTCCTTGTGTTCTGGCTTTTGCTTCGGCGTGAAACTGTTTTTAGACACCATGATGTGATTGATTGCTCTTGGGGTCATAGAAATGTTCCTTTAAATAAAAACAACTGCTGATAAGATCAATGCAAACATTTTAAATATCTGATCATGTCACTACACTAGACTAGGAAATATTGATGCAGAATACAACTGAATTAGAGGAACTAGAAGTGAAGTTCCACAAACTAATTTCGAGAGGAGCACGTGATATGATTGAGCTTCTCAGAGTGAATCAGAGTGATCCAAGCCTACTATAAATGGATCGTTTTCTCCCTACTGCTCTATCTTCGTTTTGGAAGAATCCCCTCTTCCACCCCATCTCCTCCTTTTCCTGCCCTTTCTAAGAGGGCGCTCTCGAGACCTACCTGATCTCGGATCCCCTTATATGCTTATTGACTCGGCGGGAACCTTGGGCTCAAGTATCTCCGAGATCAGGGTGCTCTCCCGGGACAGCATGCCTAACCTGCTATAAATGCTAAGCATATCTAAGTGGGAACTCTTGAAATGTGACATAGTTCCACATAATCTGAAATATGTTTCTATAAGGTACATTAGCATAATGAAGTTTTTAATTCTTACATATCCAGTTCCTGAGTATGGATCCTTCAGTGATGGACAAAGTGCTACAATTCCCAAGGCACAGCGAGTTTTTGTTTCTTTGGAAGGTACATGACTTTAAGAACATAAAAAATAAGTTAAAACATTAAAACAGTCCAATTACAAAAAATGTATAATCTATGAGTTTTAGATTGAACCTTACTTTTCTTTGTCAGTTACGTATGCAACAACAATATTGACTAACTGTCGCCAGGTTGAATCTGTGAGTCTTCCATGTTTATTAAATTCGGCCAAAACTGCAAATCCACTTGCATTTTCATTCAAAATTTCACTTATAAACTATAATAAAAACAAAGTGATGAAATGTCCACATAATAAAAAAATGTGAAAAACTGCCAAACACTTGAGCTAGTACATCATGAAATTTAAAAATTACTTGTTTAGCCTCAAAAGCTTAATCAAAACCAGGTTTCTTGGTGCTTGGCCCAGCACTGTCATCAGTCTCAGGGTGGTTTGGGGTTAGAGCTAGTGTGTCTGAGTCGGAGCTACAAGAAGAATCAAGGAATTTTAAAATTGCATTTTGCCCTAAGCCATACTTCTTAATGTTTAACATCACAAAACCAAAAGGTATGCCAGAGAAGAAGATTTTCAGCATACAACAACTTTGCACCACATGAAACATGGAATTGGTATTTCGAACTTGCGAATATAGTAGGCTATCAGTTGTTTTTGACTTGAGGGAAAGAGCAGAAACAGTTCTTAAGATGGAGAACACGCGCGTAGGGGAGGGGCTCTGCTCGCTCCCTCCGTCACAAGTTCAGTCGCCAGTTCACTGATGAAATAAGGCTTCGGCGGCAGGAAAAAAAAAATGTTTTTGCGGCCGTCAAAAAATTCTCAGTGTAGGAAAAACCCAGAAGATTCATTTGAAAAAGATACATCAATTTGATTTTAGTAATAGAATTTACTTTTAAGTAATTTAATAGTCAATTTCAGTCACGAATAATTGAATAACTCTAAGCATTTACACATTTTTGGATAAAACAATATTAGCACAAATTATCTGACATATCGTTTTAATGGTAGATTTACATCACATAAAGGAGTTCACTGAGTTTTTACGTCAGTGAAAACATCTTCATCTACCTCCATACCGGTGTCATCTTGTAAAACCAGATCCTTATGCTCGACGGAAATCTTTTTCTTGACTTGATGTGGTAAAAGAAATAACATTAATTGAAATAAGACTTTCCACGTGCAGCAACAGTCAAAACGAATATTGGAGTCTATAATTTAAGAACTAAAAAAAAGCTGAAATATGTCATTTAAAACTTTAACTGTGACTATTGTGTAACATTAAAGGATGCGAATTCTCAAAATTCAGCTGCCTCAGGGGTAGTCAACAGCGGGAAACCTAGCAGTGATGCAGTGTTTTTTAAAACATACATAAATATTTCATCGCGAGAGGATTAAAACTGTGTAAGAATGGCTAAATCTCTCCAGAATATCAGACACTGAGAACTGTTATGGAATTTCATGAGACAAGACCACAGGAATTGCTATGCAATAAAACAATTAACTTTCTGATCTGTGAAGAAGATGAAGAAACCAGCTGTTCAACTGTTCTATTCAAATTATCCTGAGACAGTTTACAATAGGCTGGAAACACAGAGCTACACCTCAGCAGGGGGGAATGCCAGAAAGTTCAATAATAATAGTAATAATAATTTTTAATTATATAGCGCCTTTCCAGAGCTCAAGGACACTTTACAAAGAATGCGACAAAAAGAGATGGTACAAGCAGATAAGAGCTACAAAACATACAGGAAGTCAAATATAACAAACTGGAAATACAAAAACAAGATCTAAGAGACAAATAAGCAGAGTGCAGGTGGATCAGATGAAGTGGTCAGTTTGGCAGATCAGAAGTGAAGCCTTCAGAAAATAAGTTTTACGTAAGGATTTGAATTCAGAGATATTATTAGCAGAATGGAGTGAGCGTGGTAGAGAGTTCCAGAGTTTGGGTGCAGTAACACTAAATGATCTGCCCCCCGAGGGACAGCGAGAAGGCCAGACTCAGCGGAACGTAATGAGCGAATTGGGGTGTAGGGGACAAGCATGTTGCAAAGATAAGATGGAGCTAAGCTATTTAGGGATCTAAATGCAAGGAGAAGAATTTTGAATTTAATGCGGTATGCAGTGGAGGTTGTAAAAGATTGGGGTTATATGAGCGAACGTTTGGTATGAGCAAGTATTCTAGCCGCAGAGTTTTGATTATACTGTAATCTGGAGATGAGGCTGGCAGGCAGACCAATGAAAAGGGCCTTACAGTAGTCAATGCGTGAAGAGACAAATGCATGGATGACAGTCTCAGCATCCTTGCTACTGATGAAGGGACGCTGTTGGGAAATGCGACGTAAATAAAAGAATGCAGATTAATAACAAATTTAATATGAGGCTGAAAGGAGAGCGTGGAGTCAAAGATTACGCCTACATTTTTGACAGAAGTAGATGTTTTAATGTAAGAGCCAGCAATCTCATAGGAGAAACTGGTCGAAATATTGCTGGTAAGTGCTGGGGTGCCAATGAAAATGATCTCAGTTCACCCTTCTACTTTCACCTCAACTCCCCCTTCTTGACCATTAAGTTACCTTCTGATCAGAGAAGATCATTCACATTTCACATAAAATGTCCAAGGTTTTAATATGGTGTATCTTGTAGCCTTATATTCATGTTTAGTATCATTTTAAATGTCTGTCTGATTGGTAAAATGGTCTTAATTGTACTGTAACATTTAATTTGTATATATGTTAATTTGGTTTTTGGCTTTGATAAAATCTTTGCCAGATGCTCCACCTCTTACAGATGATTAACTCCACAAATTCACCAGGCAAGGGTCTTGGTGACGCTTCTATTGTCTTGAATTTATAGCTGTGTGTTCTGAGCTAAGTATTTAAAGCAAATGTGGACAAATATCATTGGGATCTTATAGCCACAGGGCCGGATTAACCAATGGGCATTATGGGCATAGGACCAGGGGCCCGTGCGCACATGGGGCCCCTGCGAGGGGAGAACAAAAAATGCAGATTTTGGAGTGTCTATTTAGGCTAAGTGCAAATAGCGCACCTCGTGGGAATAAACTAGTTAAGCGATTCACGCCCATCACCGTTTGATTGACAGAAACAACATAACTGAAGAGCGCAGCATACAGCAGCATGACTGGTGTAGCTTGTAAAGCGCATGGCAACATCTTTTGACGCAGTCGATCATGAACCCGGTTCGAATCCAGCGTCTGATGAACACGTTTTTTTTTCCCTCCACTACATATCTGATTTTGCCTACTCTTCATCACGAGGAAGACAAGTAGGAATCAAGTGTGTGTATTATGGAGGACTCCGATTCATAGAACTGGATTGGAGAGGTGTTATATCCAAATTATATGCATTACAAGTTTGTAGAAATTATACATTAAAAATACCCTTAAATATACATTTTTATACTATACTCACTTAAAATTGGAGTCCGATTAAATTCGGAGCTAAAAAAACATATAAAATATAAATAAATTCGTATAAATAACTAAATTCTTTTCAGAAGCACTAGAAAAGGCTTACATGCATTTAACCTTCGACCATGCGGTTAATTTCGCCATTGGGCAAATAGATGGACTTCTACAACTGTATTAATCTGAAATCATTGCTATCTTAGGGCGCACTCACACTATGCTATCCGAACCATGCCCAGGCGCGTTTCCCGATTCGTTTGAGAAATGTGAGTGGTCTGAATTGGGCTCAGTTACGGTTCAGTTGGCCGGCCCTGGCCCTGTTGGAAGAGGTGTGCCAGAGCATGGTTCACTGGGGCTTTGGTACTGTACGCTTGTAGTGTGAGTGCAAAGCGCACCTGAGCCCAAAACTGAAGATACGACGTCACTTTTAGGGGACTGTTTTATATGGATGTATTAATCATTCTTAATTTGCTGCACATCAGCTGCATCTTAAGCAGACCTCCTAATACCTGCAGCACGAGGACTTTTATGATAATTTATGAGTGTCAAAAGTGGTGGATCTGTTCGGCAAAGTGTTTGACTGCGTGTCACTACATTCCCAAACGACTAAAAATAATACAAAACGATATAACTTTTTAGCAATCTCCACTAAGCTGCGCTTCTCTTCCTGTTAAACTGAACAGTCGCATCATTGATGATGTAAGCGTGCTCAGGTCCGGTAGGTAAAAATGCAATATGAGTGCAGGTCGAGGGGGAGAGAGGATGGGGGACAATCACGCTTTGGCATGGTTCAAGGCAACTGTACCTAATATGAGTACGCCCTTAACTAATCTGTTCGAAATGTTTAGGGCCCACGTATAAAATAAGCTAATAGCCTTACAACATGCTCAAATAAATTGGCTTCGATGCCGTGTGACACTTCTCAAAAACATAAAAAAAACTTTAAACTATTTGCTAAATGTAATTATGGAGTATTTTTTTATCGTTTTTATCACACATTTTCTTAAAAAACAGCTGAAACTTACCACTGAACTTGGAGCCCCAGAGATCTCCAACTAAAATAAAGCCACGGAGCATTGTGGGAAATGGTGATGTCCGATTCGGGAACAAATCATTCAATTTACCTGGATCGTCTTATTGAATCAGTTTACCAAGTCCAACTGAATCGTTTAAAACTGTTCACCATCTCCAGTAAGCACTAATCACAAATTACTTAGTTATTCTCTTTAGAGATTTTTTAAATTGGGTTATATTTTATATAACTATATTTTTATACTTTTATAAAATTATAACTTAGCTTATTTATTATGTTAGGATTTTATAGTGTTTGTATACTGATGTTTTTTGTTGGGTTTGTTGCAACATGATTTCGTTCTGCATTACAATTTTATTGTGATGTTTTGAATGACAAAAATAAAGGAAACTGAACTTAAAGAAACTTGCTTTTTTACCATGCCTGACACTTCCTCTGATTAAAAAAAAAAACAATCGTACGAGTTATTCAGTTACTCGAACAGTGTTTGAACATGCTTCACTTCATCTGCATGAAAAATTACACCGGTCTGAAAGAAACTGGTTCTCGTTCAGTGTACTGATGATTTGAATACAGCTGTAACCTGTTCTCGGACCACGGTCTCTAGGTAAGAACCGGTTACAGCTGTTTTGGATCACAAGTACACTGAACCGAGAACTACGTGAACAAAAAACGGTTTCTTTCAGACCCGTCTGATTTGAGAACCAAAGAGCTAAAACTGTGCGTATGCATGAAGTGCTGTGACTCCTAAGCTGCCGAACACATACAAGCTCATGACCGTTGTCTGAACAAAACTAATTCTTTTGGACTATTTTGTGCTAATGCTATGAGCATCTTATGAAACATTAATTTATTAATATAATTTATTTAATAACAAATAAATCTTAATGGATTATGCATGTGTATGTGGTGGGGCATAAGAAATTAAGTCAACGACTATGCCACCGCTTATGCCTGGAATCTAAATAATATTTAATAGGCACCTAGGTTCATAGCCAATGTAGGTTGAGCATGGAGACGTAAAACTCAGAAAAGAGACTTTATTGAAATACAAAAGTTAAAAACGTACAAAATCCATTTTAGCATGAGCCATTATCTAAATGCAAAATTTACAAAGAAAAAGCACAACAATAATCCAGAGCAAAAGTTGCAAATGTCCACCACACCAAGGAATACACACACACAAACACACACAAAAACCCTGTGAATACACAGAAAACTTATTCCACACAGCACAATCTATTTAGCACAACATTGTATACACACCCACAGTTGCGCCAAGCTGAAACTAGCAAACAACAATTGCGTCGCGCCTTGTGCCACATTGTGCCGGGCGTATGATAGGGCCCAAAGACAATTACAAAAAGAAAAATAAAGATAGAAATAAAGAAAGAAACTATTAAAGAAAAAAAAATAAATCACAACCAATAAGAAAACAATTTAGAATGGACCTGAACAAAAAGGAATATTAGCAAAAAAGTCATACAAATTCATAACAAAAACAGGACAAAAATCACAATACAAGTATAATAATCCAGGCAAAGAAACAATGAAATCATAATATACAAAAAACAATCACGCAATAAGGCTCCGGCAAAACAGCAGTGCTGCCACCGCAGTTGTTAGACTCGGCCATCACCAATTATTAAACCCCTGTGCATTGTCACCGCACAGATGTTAGGACAAGGCATCACACTTCAAACATCGGAAGTCATTGGTAAACACTAAATTGGAAGCCTCTCATGCACATCAAAGCGCCGGGAGTCATAGCAGGTAGCAAGCACGCCGAACGAACAGCATTTGATGCAGAGCAGCTGAGGACCAAACCAGTCAATCCATTACTTCTAACCGGAAGGGTTTACTCATCAGAAAAAAAAATGACGGCAACACCGATGATGCATACAGAGTTATCAAACATGCTCCATTTTTATACTTCCTAACTGGAATCTGATAGGTTTGATGACTTAGCATGACTCAGCCAATAGAAACTACAGGGATCGTCAACCAGGTCCTCATAGGCTCAACAAATTAGTGTTACATCAGCCAATAGCCATAAGGGGCTATTCCACACTGCTACATTCATATAAGCTAATGAGTGCATATAGTACACTGCTTCTGATGAGAATTAATTTATTATATCTTATAATTTATTATATCATCAAGACTCGTAAAACATAAAGGTTTGATCACTGTTTGTCCGAAAGAACTGATTCGAGTAAAAAAATTGGACTTCCCATCACTAGTGGGAAATACACTGCATGGGTGTATGGTTAAAAAACCTCTTAAATATATGCTCTTTCACACTCATGGATTAAAATGTTCTCTGGTTTTAACACTGAACAACACCAAAAAAAAAAAATCACACTGTATATTTAGGACTGGAATGTTTGCTGTGTAATTTATAACTACAGTTAACCTTTGAAGCATGCTATTGCAAACATTGAAGCCTTTTAAGAAAATAAAGATGGCTCAGGCCCTTTTTGAAGAGTGACTCCATGTTTGTGGACCATTCCAACTTACAGTTCAAGATAACACCAATATTTGTATGATGTTACATGTTTCACCTCAGTTCCTGCAATGGAAATCAGCAGTAGCAGTGCCTTCTTGCAGTTGTAATTTACCATCATTTAGTTTGCTTTATTGACATTCAGCTGTAGATGGATTTCCCTATACTACTCCACAAAGTTAACTACCAGACTTCTGTATTCCTCAACCCTTCCCCCCTCGACACATCCAACAGTGGTTAAAAAGGACAAAATATGCTACCTCTCAGATTGTGCTATCAGCATACATTTTGATGCAGAGTGGTGTGACATGAGGCTGTAATGTCACCCTAACCCACAGCAATGCCTAACTTCAACCTCAAAACCATTGTGGTGCCAGTGAAACCAGCGTTGCAGCATAATCTGTTGGGTAGGATAAAATGTCCTGACATGTCCAGACATGTTAGGGCATGTTCTGACGAACAGTGCTGCCTCGTCAGAACGTGCTACTGGTATCTAAAAAATACAATGGTAGCGCATCTTGTCAGCTTCAAATGTCGGAATAAACAATAAACAAAATCCAAAGAGTTAATTCCTATAGATAATTAAAACTGACCCTACTGAAAAAAACAGCTTAAACCAGCCTAATCTGGTTTTAGCTGGTTGACCAGCCTAATTTTAGAGGGGTTTTGGCCACTTCCAGGCTGGTTTCCAGCCATTTCCAGCCTGTTCTTAGCTGGTCAGGCTGGAAAATGACCAGCTAAAACCAGGACACCCTTTCGAAAGGGTACCAAACATGAGAAAGGGTACCAAAAGGCGGAGCTAGACGCGCAGCTGAACGCTATTGGTTTACAGAGATACGTCATTCGCTTACGCAACAAGCCAGAATGAAAACAAAAAAAACGCCATATTTAAAATACACGCACAGCCGAGAGAATACAGTGGAATTATTTATACATATGATAACGAGCCATGGTGGACCCAAGCTCAAACAAACCTTGTCGTCGTCTTGATAAACAGCCACAAAGCCATGGAGTAGAGCAGATTTACCCTGTGCCGCGCAGTTTTTTTACGAGGCAGTCTGAAGTGCGAGCGGTTTCGCTTTCTTCCTTGCGCTCGCCACACGTCTAACATTATATCTGAAATAACAAACTTCTTGAGCTGATGATAATAACGTGCGCTTGATTATTGACATGCTTTTGAAACCCGATCCTGTCAGACACTGACAAACGCAAGAAGCACGAAAAAAACAAAGGAGAAGCCGGAAAAAAGGAGCACATTATTTTTTTAGCAAACGTGAACAAACTGCCTTGTTTAACTATTATTGTTATTATCACCTTTTGGACTAATATGAACTCAGAATGATGGAATTGTTCTCTAACAGAGGCTACATGTGCTGCTGAAGATTATAGACACAGATAAGAGGTTTTTCACTTACTGTAGGCTATATATTGTGTTGTTTTTGAACCTAAATACGGACGAAATGTCTGTTGTGTGTAGTTCTTTCTGTAATTGATAACATATCGGAGACTGTAAGGGTCTGTATGTGTTTATATATATTCATTTATTTAGTTATTTAATATAATTACAAACATTACAGTAGGCTGTTTCACACTGTCATTGATCTGCAGTTTTAATCAACTCATGTTCATAGAATAAATAATTAGTAATAAACATTTCTAACCAAGTATTTATGTGTATGAAGCATCTGTTTTGTGAGAAGTACTTTTCATATGATATGTGAATGACCCGTACAGCTTTACTGTAGACATTTCCTCCAGCGAGAATGACGTCGACTGAAACTTTCTGTCATACACCACGCCCACCAAAAGGGTACCCTTGTTAGTGGAAACGCAAGCTTGATAAAGGTGACCCATACCGTACCGTACCAGTCAGTGGAAACGAGCCATAAGAGTCACATCTGGTCTAGTCGGCAAAGCATATATGACAGCTGGTCAGTCTGTCGGATGCCTGCACACTATGTCAGTGTTGTAGGCATATCAGGCTGACCTAATTAAAGAGTGCTTAGATGGTGGGGGAGCGACACCCGAACAGCTTCGGGAAGCTCTTCGGGCATCGGATTTAGCTTTAAGAGCTACTAAAGAGGCGGCCCCTAGTTTGGGGCGGTCTATGGCAACCCTGGTGGCTACTGAGCGGCACCTCTGGCTGATACAAGCAGAGGTGTCAGAAACTGATAGAGCTATTTTATGGACGCTCCAATATCGAGCTCAGGGCTTTTCGGTGACGCCGTCGATCGCGTCGCCGAATCCTTTGACAGAGTGAAAAAACGCTCTAGCTCCCTCGGGGACTTTCTCCCCCCAAGATCTAAAAGTCAGGGGGTCTGTTAAAAGACAGCCCCAGCCGTCAACCAGCTCCTCATATCGTGCGGTACAAAAGGAGAGTGTGGCGTCTCGGGCTCCCCCTCAGGAAAAGAGGGCCTGGAGAGCACGCTCTCAGCCTGAGCCTTCCTCAAAAAATCCCACAAGGAAAATAGTAATTTCGAGGAAGGCGAAGGATAAAAGGAAGTCCTGACGTGTTGGGAGTCAGGCTTCCCAGGGCCCCCCCTGGACATCGAGAGCACCATTCGGCGCCCTCATTGAACCAGGGTCCGTGGTGAAAGGGACACACCACCTCACCACTTACATTGGTGGGGGGGATCTTTGTCTCCCGGGGTGGGCATTCCTCAGTGTCTGAGGGCATTGGGGGCCCCACCCCCTCTTTGGAGGGTCCAAGAGCAACCAGAGGCCAGTCTCGAGAGGCTGGTACCCCTAGCACTTTTTTTGGCAGCGTGGAAACAACTGCCGATGGTGTCTCAGTGGATCCTGTTCACGGTGGAACACAGCTACAAAATACAGTTTTGTGCACGGCCACCTCACTTCAACGGTGTTACACCCACCGTAGTGAAGCCAGAACAGGCTCTGGTTATGGAACAGGAAGTACTGGCTCTATTAAAAAAAGGCGCAGTAGAGCGTGTTCTCCCACTCGACAGAGAATCAGGGTTTTTCAGCCAGTATTTTATAGTTCCCAAAAAGGATGGGGGACTGCGTCCCATATTAGATCTGAGAAATCTAAATCGGTCCGTCGGGACCCTCAGGTTCAGGATGTTAACCATCAAAAACGTGGTGTCACAAATTCAGTCCGAGGACTGGTTTGTGACAATAGACCTGAAAGACGCATACTTCCATATATCCATCCTTCCCCAACACAGGAAGTACCTGAGGTTCGCTTTCGGGGGCGAAGCGTTCCAGTATCGGGTTCTTCCATTCGGCCTAGCTCTGTCACCTCGAACCTTCACCAAAGTAGTCGAAGCGGCACTAGCACCACTTCGTATGCAGGGTATACGTATCCTAAACTACATAGACGATTGGCTAATTCTAGCTCAGACTCACGATATGGCAGTTCGACATCGAGATGTTGTTCTTACCCATATCAGAAGGTTGGGGTTTCGGTTGAAGTCGGGGTCTGAGGTCTCGAATGCTGTGCAAGCTGGCACATCGGATCCTCCTATGGGCCCAGAACATAATTCTGTCCATTAGGGCAATGTATGTCCGGGCCATCTGAACATGGGAGCAGATCTCCTGTCGAGGCAGGGGGTGAGATCCGGGGAATGGAAACACCCCGAAGTGGTGGAGACCATTTGGGAAAAATTCGGGAGAGCGCAGGTAGACCTGTTTGCTTCCCAAGAGACCACGCATTGCATACTGTGGTTTTCTCTCTCGCATCCAGCCCCTCTGGGATTGGATGCCATGGTGCAGATGTGGCCGAGGCTACGTCTGTATGCTTTTCCCCCGGTCGCTCTGCTCCCAGGAGTCCTGGAGAGGGTCCGTCAAGACAGGGTTCAGTTACTGCTAGTAGCCCCGTTTTGGCCTACGTGAATTTGGTTTTCAGACCTCATAGCCCTGCTGGCGGGTCTCCCGTGGGAGATCCCCATCAAGAGGGACCTTCTGTCCCAGGCGGGGGGAATGATACTTCATCCACCAACCCGACCTGTGGAAACTGTGGGTGTGGCCTCTGAGGGGGCCCACCTCATAGAATATGGACTGTCAAACGAGATTGCTCAGACCATTCTAAGCTCCAGGGCTCCCTCCACAAGGAAGCTTTATGCCCTAAAATGGGCTCTATTTTCAGCTTGGTGTAGAGAACACCAGCTGAACCCAGTCAGCTGTCAGGTAGCCTCAGTGCTGGAATTTCTCCAAGATCGCCTGTCTGCTGGGTTAGCTGCATCCACTCTGAGAGTGTATGTTTCAGCTATAGTGGCCTACCGTTCCCCCTAGATGATTAGTCACTAGGGCAGGATCCGCTAATTCGTCGCTTCCTACGTGGAGCCATAAGGCTAAGGCCTGTCAGCACACACAGAGTACCGACATGGGATTTAACATTGGTGCTCGAGGGCATCTCTGTTCCCCCATTTGAGCCACTGCAGGAGGCTTCAGATAAGTTTCTGACACTAAAAACAGCTTTTTTATTAGCTATTTCTTCTCTAAAAAGGGTTGGTGACCTCCAGGCTCTGTCGGTTGCACCTTCATTTCTGGAGTTTGCTCCGGGCATGTCTAAAGCCTTTCTTCATCCCAGACCTGGGTATGTGCCGAAGGTGCCCACTCATGTGGCGAGACCTGCTGTGCTGCAGGCCTTTAATCCACCCCCATTTCAGTCGTCGGACCAAGAGAAATTGAATTTACTCTGCCCAGTTAGGGCTCTGGATACATATGTTAACTGGGTTATCAACTGGAGAAAGAGTGAGCAGTTACTGGTCTGCTTCGGACCCTCAAAGAGGGGGAGTCCGGCAAACAAGCAGACAATAAGTAATTGGAGAGTTAAGACTATCTCAGTTACCTATCAGGCTGCTGGACGTCCCGCACCTAAATTTAAGGCCCACTCCATAAGGGCTGTAGGGGCCTCCAAAGCTTCTATTTCGGGCTCTGCCCTTTCTGACATTTGTTTGGCGGCAGGATGGTCGACGCCACATACATTTGTGCGTCATTATCAACTCGATGTAGACCCCTCACCAGGGTTCTCTGTTCTCACTGCATAGTGTGCGTTCACAGTCAGCAGTAAGTCTGGCCTAGTGGGTATTGCGTTCCCCTAGTGTTCTGGTTAGACGAAGTGTTGAAGTTCCCTAGAAGAGGAATGTCTCGGGTTACGTATGTAACCATAGTTCCCCGAGAGGGAACGAGACACTGCGTCTTCCGCCATACTCTCTTCTGCCTGTTACTTCTTTCAAGCAAATTTGAAGTTAACACTGAATGCTTAGTGCAGGCTTTTATACTCTCTGGTCTGACGACACCGCTTAATTACATTAGATTGATTTCACATGTGCTTCAAGACGCGTATAAAAGACGTGTTCCCCTAGCGTTCTGGTTAGACGCAGTGTCTCGTTCCCATTCGGGAAACTATGGTTACATACGTAACCCGAGACGGTTTTCAGTGCTCCATTCATTCATAGGTATGCATCGTCCTGTCATGAATTGCAGTCAAACCAGACTACATGATAAATAATGTCTGGAAATTTGGAGTTAAGCAAGAATTTTACATTATTTTTTTAGGGGGGCATGCCAAATAACCAATAACAGAAGTATAAGGACCACACAACATATTCATCATAAAATATCACTAATTAAACAAAGCAGTTGATAAAAGAATTAGAAATGGTGACACACAGTAACTATGCGGAAAGTTTCATCTGATTACAGATGCTTCCTTGAGAATTTCGCCAAGTTTAGTTAAATACCCAAATCGCAGTAAACAATCATAAATTTTAAATAATAAAAGTATTGCAAAAACATTTGTCTGGTCACATTAACCTAAAAAACAAATACACCATGGAGCAAAAAGACAATACTTGATAAAGATCAAGGACATTTCACATCAGTAGGACAGAATTTCCCCAAACACGAGATCTTTCTTTTTGGTCTGCGCTACTGATATACAACTGAGATCACATTTTCACTTGCACTGAGAACTTTAAAATACAACCCAACATGAGCAGTTAAAATTCAGCAGATATAAAATACAGTATACCATTGTAGAAAACTGAAATCCAGGAGACCACTTGAGAAACTCTTGATACCCCTGTCAATGACCCAGGCTGTATATATAGATGAGAGGGCTAGGGAGGCCAAATGATACACTTGAAGTCAGAATTATTAGCCCTCCAGAATTCGAGAAGAAGAATCCAGAATTATTGGCCCCAACCACCCCACCACCACCCCCACCCACCCCCACCCCCCTCCACCCCCACAATTATTTCAATTGTTGTCATCTGGACTGATGATATGAAAAGATTTCACATTTTTTACACATTTATAAAAGTTGCATGCACAAAATTAGTCTCAAGATCAGGTTTTTGAATAAGATTACATAGTAATAAGTGTGAGCCATTAGCTAGGAACTTGTACTACATGCAAACATGAATGATCTTCTCACCCACTTGAGGCTAAACTTGGGCTAAATACAAAAAATATGTCATGAAAGTAAGTCAATTGACTGGATTACTTAAGTAACTCAATCATTAATTCCAGACATGCTCTGAATCAATGAATTGTTGATTTGAGAACTGATGTTATCAGATGTTATCGTTTTACCAAAGAATTGTTCAGTGTAATTTTTTCAAATGCAATAGCAGGTTTAATATCCATGAGTGGGTGATTTTTAAAATGGGTGCTTTTTGAAGCATGTATTATATAATATGTGGGGTTCGTTTTATATCTCCCCTAGAGTTTAACAGCTTTTGCAGTTTTGAATCCATTGAGCCCGTCTCTGGGTTTGTTGGGAGCACTTTAAGCTTAGCATAAATAATTTAATCTGATCAGAGCGTTAGAATATCACTTAAGTAAAAAAATGTAAAAAAAAAAAAAAAATGTAGTTACATTGTGAAAATTTAAAGTTGCTTTTATTTTTCTAGGTCGATATGGCTATTGGAACTATATCCTCATTCTGAGGTAATAATCAAGGAACTTTGCTTCTGCAACAGATGCAATGATATTACGCATTGCCAGTGGTGTAAAGTAACAAATTACAAATACTCAGACTACTGTAATTGAGTAGTTTTTCTCAGAAATTGTAATTTACCAAGTAATTTTAAAAATGTGTACTTTTACATTCCCTTGAGTACATTTTCAGTGCAGTACTGTTAATTTTACTCCACTACTTTCTTTTAACCTGCAGTCACTACTTTGTTTTCTTGTCTGTGGGGATTAGAATCAGTCCTGTGATTCCTGTCCAATCAAATTGCACTTAGAAGGTAAATTGCATCATAATGCATCTCAAGAAATGGGTGATTTATAATTGCAGCAAACTGTTTAGAAGCATTAAAAGTGTCCAAGAAGAATCTTTACACACAATGACCCAGAGACTGTTTAGATTCATGGATGTTTACTGTATGATGACCGAAATGTCCTTAAACACCCAGCAGGAACAGGACATCAACATGACATCAGATTGACGCTGCATTTTTTTTGTAAATGAAAATTGGGTTGACATCAGAACCCAAGGTCAGGCCGACGTCAATGTCCAACATCCAACCTAAAATCAACCAAATATCAACGTCTAATGATGTTACAGCTTGATGTTGTGTGGACGTTACCACTATGACGTGGTTGCCATACCTGATGAATAAATGTCAGTATTTGACGTCAATGTGACGTTGGTTTAAGGCTCAATGTTGGATTTTAGTCACTTTCCAACACAACCTAAATTTTACCAAATATCAACATCACTTGGCATCGTTATTGGACATCAAATTAACGTTGTCCCTAGACGCTGACTAGACATTAAAATTTGATCATCTGACATCACAACCTAAATGTGATGTAATATTAACATTTTATGAAATTGTTTGCCTGCTGGGCAATAACTTAATGTACTACAGAATATCACGTTTAGACACATCCACAAATTACATGTAAATGCATCGACATAATACTCACTACACACTGCTCTTGAGTACTTTTAAAATGGTTACTTTTTACTCATACTTTGAGTAATATTTACAACAGGTACTTTTACTCTACTTGCACTACAATTTTAGGCAAGTAATGGTACTTTTACTTAAGTATGATTTTTCAGTACTCTTTCCACCACTGCGCATCGCTGTTAAATAGATACTAGCAGGGGACTATTTTTCAGGTGCTGTATACAATGTAACTACAAAAAAGGCAGGATTCAAAATGACAAAACAAGCCAGAAACATGAATGAATTAAATGATAAAACCTTGACTTTTATTTGACATCCATACATTGATGTCCTTTTGACCACCAAAATAACAACACAAAAAGTACTAAATATAAGAAAGTTTTGTTGACCTGAAAGTTTAAATTTCAAATGACAATTTTACTGTGGATTTTGTGTTCTTACAATGCATGTAAACTACCTTAACATCAAACATAACATCTAATTGACATCTAACATTGGCATCAAAAATCATCTTTTCTTACACCAATGTTAGATGTCAATTTTACATCATGGTAGTCAATTGATATCAAATCAATATTTTTAATGCATTTTGATGCGTTTTTTTTTATGTAGATTTGACATTAAAGCGCCAACTGGGCTCCAATAGCTTGCGACATTGCTGTCTTTTTACTTTTGAACAATTACATTTTAGATTGTGTTGTAACACGTTACTCAACATTTACAGAGTAAAAAAAAATGTTCAAAAATTGAGCAATATGCCTTACACTACTGTGTAACAGCAAAAAAGTAATTAGTTATTGTAATGCATTACCTTTTTAACACATTACTCCCTAAGATGTTCTAGGTAACACTTTATTTTGATGGTCCATTTGAGTATGTAAGGCCATAATATCAAACCCTGAGAACTGTCTCCATGAGGCAAGACCACGAGATTTAAGTCACTAAAACAATAAACTTTATGATCCGAGAAGAGGATCAGGAAACCAGCTGTTCTATTTAAATCACCCTGAGCCCCCTTTCCTGACTTTACCTTCTCCATCACTCAAGTTTCCACACAAAATGTCCAAGTTTTTAATATGGTGTATCTTGTAGCTCTATATTCATGTTTGGTATCATTTTAAATGTCTCTGTGTGATTGGTAAAATGGTCTTAATTTTACTGTAATATTTCACAATATGCTGATCTGGTTTTTGGCTTTGTTAAGCCCAAACCCCCACCCCCTGCGCAAAACGTGTTAAGCGCGTCAAACACGCAAAATTCAATTCGGGCCGCGTAATTCGCACCATTCATACCACGGCATTCGCACAATTCATGCCGCAGGTTGTCTATTCACATCTTTGCATTGACTTAACATGTAAATCATTCGCGCTTGATGCGTTTTCTGCATCTGGTGTGAACACACCATAACCCCAACCTAACAGTCTACCTATAATCTAATAAGAATTAGTTGGCATGTAGATGCAATGTAACTTAAATTCAACAAATGGACCATCAAAATAAAGTGTAACCATATATTGTACAATTTTAAAATGTTTTTATACCATGAAGCTCTGCTGACGTTTTTTTCTCCAGAAAACCACAACTATGGTGGTTATATAATTGTGATTACAATAATTGTGGTCAATAATTGTGATTACAAATTCTTATAGTTAAAATATCTTACAAGTTAAAATATCTAGACTTTGTTGTCTAAACACCTGTCCACTGCTCGTTAGTGCAAATTTCTAATCAGCCAATCACATGGCAGCAACTCAATGCATTTAGGCATGTAGACATGGTCAAGGCGATCTGCTGCAGTTCAAACTGAGCATCAGAATGGGGAAGAAAGGTGATTTAGGTAACTTTGAATGTGGCATGGTTGTTGGGGCCAGACGGGCTGGTCTGAGTATTTCAGAAACTGCTGATCTACTGGGATTTTCACACACAACCATCTCTAGGGTTTACAGAGAATGGTCTGAAAAAGAGAAAATATCCAGTGAGCGGCAGTTCTGTAGGTGCAAATGTCTTGTTGATGCCAGAGGTCTGCGGAGAACGGCCAGACTGGTTTCAGCTGATAGAAAGGCAACAGTAACTCAAATAACCACTCGTTACAACCAAGGTATGCAGAAACTTGAGGCGAATGAGCTTCAGCAGGTGACTACACTGGGTGCCACTCCTCTAAGCTAAGAACAAGAAACAGGCTACAATTCACACAGGCTCACCAAAATCGGACGATAGAAGATTGGAAAAATGTTGCCTGGTCTGATGAGTCTCGATTTCTGCTGCGACATTCAGATGGTAGGGTCAGAATTTAGCATCAACAACATGAAAGCATGGATCCATCCTGCCTTATATCAACAATTCAAGCTGGTGGTGGTGGTGGTGTTATGGTGTGGGGGATATTTTCTTGGCACACTTTGGGCCCATCAGTACCAATTGAGCATGGTGTCAAGCCACAGCCTACCTTAGTATTGTTGCTGACCATGTCCATCCCTTTATGACCACAGTGTATCCATCTTCTGATGGCTACTTCCAGCAGGATAACAATAAAGCGCAAATCATCTCAGACTGGTTTCTTGAACATGACAATGAGTTCACTGTACTCAAATAGCCTCCACAGTCACCAGGGCTTAATCCAATAGAGCACCTTTGGGAGGCGGTGGAACGGGAGATTCGCATCATGGATATGCAGCCGACAGATCTGCAGCAACTGTGTGATGCTGTCATGGCAATATGAACCAAAATTTCTGAGGAATATTTCCAGTACCTTGAATCTATGCCCCGAAGGATTAAGGCAGTTCTGAAGGCAAAAGGAGGTCCAACCCAGTACTAGTAAGGTGTACCTAATAAAGTGGCCTGTGAATGTATATTGTGCAAATAGTAAAGCCCTAAATGACAATGTTTGAAAGAAATGTCATCAGTAGCTTACAGAATTTAACAAAAATAACATGTTAACTATACGCCAAAAAAAACAATAAACTGTCATGAGAAAGTAAGAATATTCTAGTGGTCTCTTCCCCCCGTATACTTGAGGCACAAGCTTTGTGGAACACAACTCTTCATTTTTATCTCAATTATGAATCACGAAGAACCGTAATCCCAAATGCCCAAAGAATGTGCAAGTGACCAACAACAACAAACATCAGATGATTTTTATTTGATTTTTTAAATTTTCAATAACGATCCACTGAGATTTCCCATAACAATTAACTCAAACATTTTTTGGTAACAATCAGATGGACCTTTTATCCTCAATATTCAAGGAGCAGCTTGTAAATAAATAGTTTTAGAGCAAAACAAACGTGTGTGTTCTCTGTGAAGGGAGACTCGCATGACTCAGCGATTCGATTTTTAGCATTTCCGTAGCCTGAATGATCCTTACTGGAAGGGCGGATGTTCTGGGAAAACACATGAAGGGAGCGCTGTGAATCATTTCGATGTTCTTTTCCTACATATTTTCCCTCTGCTCCATATAAATAATAGGATTCAGATAAGCATTATCTGCCATGGTAATGAAAGTTGGTTTAGACAGTTCTGTTGCGATTATTGAGTGCCAAGATGTTTTCCTGCAGGCCGTGTTTTACTTTTTTCCAGAAGTTTTGCTTCTTTCATAAAAACACTTCATATCAGCATCTGAAAACGTTGTAAAACAATGTTTTATATTTCGGCATCATTTATGACATGCTAATTTGGTTGTTGCTATAAATAAAAATATGTACAAATCGAAAGCTCTTATTTTTATTATTAAAAACTTCAAGAATTACACAATTGTTGATTTTTTTTTATTTCAATGTTGGTTCAAAACAATTTAGAATTTTTTCAAATAATTTTTCAAATATAATTGTTAAATTACAGTCAGTTTAGTAGTTAGTTCAAAATTATTAATATATTTTCATTTAATTATAAAAATCTTTTTATGCTTATATCTAAGTATAAAAAGGGGCCCTTTTTTCTATCTTTCGAGATTTCAGCAACTTTCCAGCACCAAACACACGACAGAAATATTTAAATACCAGCCACTGCTTCTAACTAAATGGTAAGCGTTATAATCTAATTCAGTGGTTCTCAAACTTTTTTAACCAAGTACCTCCTCAGAAAAAAAATGGTCTCTCCAAGTACCACCACAATGATGAAATACAGTAGCGTAATTAAGCACGTAATTACGTAAGTAGCGTAATTACAGCACTGCACAGTTCAAAAACAAGGCAGATTAATTCCTATTATTAAGAATATGTATTACTGTCAGCCACTTTAAGCATTAAAAATAGTTTGAACATTAACTGTGCTTGCAGACAAAAAAAACTTCACAGTTTAAATTAAAATGTGCTTTTAAAAGTTAATTATAATGGCACTGTTCTTAAAAAGTCAAAAGAAAACTTGCTTGGGCCTGATGAATATAGGTTATATGTCATTCATATATATATATATATATATATATATATATATATATATATATATATATATATATATATATATATATGAGCAAATCCATGCAAATTTCAACCTTGCCATGAAAAAAATGTAGTTTTCACCAAAATAGCAAAACCATTTCTGTGTTTTTTTTTTTTTTTGTGTAGGCTTGTATTTTACAGTGCCTTAAAAATACTCAAAAATGTCTCTGTAAGTGTTTTCAAACAATTATAATTGATTTACCAAAGTCACACAAGTGGCAATTTCACATACGTCACATCCATAACAAAGCTTTTTCCTCATAAATGCAAAAATGACAAATTAAATAAAATCAATCATGTTTGTTCTATAGTGATCCAGCTCTTATCCTTTTGATTAGCATTGTTTCTTTTGGGTTGTGCAGTTTAATTCACAGAATTTCAACAAAATATATAGTATACTGTAAACTTGCAGCCTTTTTTTTGTCACATCCATAACGCATGTTTATTTTCCTCACTTAAAATAAAAAAATTGTTTACAGATTGATATTTTTCTGCTCCCACAACTCTGTGGCTAGTTGTTTTGAAAAATATAAAATAAAGAGATGTTTCAATATAATGTTAACATATACTTCCTTCCTAAGATTTTACTGCAAATGTTTCATCTATAACATTGGAATTGCTATATATATATATATATATATATATATATATATATATATATATATATATATATATATATATATATATATACACACACACACACACACACACACATACATACATATATATGTGTGTGTGTGTGTGTGTGTATATATATATACACATATATACACATATATATGCACATATACATACAGTATATATACACATATACATATATATAAATACACTGCTTGACCAACTCATGCGCTGTATTTCCGTGATTTGGTGTGAATGAGATCACATCTTAAGTCATAGATGAACCGTGAAGTTTGTGGTAACCGCGCACTGATCACTGTTTTCAGACTTGGGTACGGTTCGTGATTCTTCCGTCTGTGCACATGGATACTAAATTTAATTACATTCTACCTCTAAGCTTCAAGCATGGCAAAGTAGCTTGAGCCTGTGTTCTGTCTCTCACGCCATTTCAATCAAATCCAAATTAATGATTCTAAATCTGAGTTAAAGCCACTAAACCGAAAGACATGCTGCTTTACAAAACAAATAACTTTATATATCAAAAACACACATAATTTTACACATCTACGAGCACACGTTTAACACATTTGTGATTTTACCAATGAGGCATCATGAGGAAATTCCAGAGTTCGCAGTAACTCAAAAGCCAGCACAACAGTTATAGTCTGCAGAAGGGCTTCTCCAGCGCGTGTGTATCTGCTTCACAAGTGTTGCACGCCTCTTTCTCTGAGAGGGGTCTGGATGCAGACCTGGTGCAGTGCAATCTGAGCTGCATCCAATGCTTTTTAATGCCACCCCTAACCCTACCCCTCACAGTGACATCACTCACTCCATTGAGTGCTCGCTGAGTGATGCATCTCAGCTTGCATCATAAAGGCTGCATCCAGATACCATTGTTTTCTCTGGCAATGCGCCAAACAGGTTGATTTTTAACATGTGATTACCAAGGTTATTATAGTTAACGAAAACGAACGAAAAAACGTAAAATGATTTTTGTTAACTGAAATAATAAAAACTAGAACTAACTGAAACTGTATCGTGTACACACAAACCAAACTGAAACTAACTAAAATTATAGCAAAACCCTCCTTCGTTTTCGTGTTTGTAAATGTATTTAATACATAATCTTGTTGTATACCTTTTAGAAGTAAATCTATTTACTCCGCACAGCAGGTGTTTGACCCGTACGACACCTCAGAGTCTGTAATCCTGCTGCCATTGGCCAGTTAAAGCCGGTTCTCCTCCAGTCATCCTCGCTGTTGCTCCCGCGACAAAAACGAGTGGATATGACAGCATTATAGACACTTAAGCTATTACTTTAAAACATCTGTGCCCAATAATTAGTTTTATTTTTGTATCGCGATCGCGAACAAATCCTTTTAACCGGATCTTGTAAGTGAACCAGTTGAACTAGTTCACCTAAACGAACTGAATCATTTGAATCGATTTGTGTGAATCGCGTCTCCAGTAAGCACTTATCCACAAACTACTTACTTTTAACAAGCCTAATACCCCCCTCTGACTCTAAATAATCCAATATATACTCTTACTCAGTTATTAGAACAGTAACAGATACACTGCGCATGCGTGATTCAGTAAAACAAACACAAACAGTACATGACAGCCTGCTGTGACTGAACTAAACTTGAACAACTGCAGCGCGGGTAAACCGAGGGTGTAAATGAGAGGATCTGGTGAAAAAAGTTTATTTCATAACAGAAACTCGGTATGGAATTTAAATAAGTGAATCAAGCTTCAGATGGGTTGCAAAACTTTACTGCAAGACATTTTTCAGATCATGGTGATGTTTTAACTGACTGAAATGACTATTGTTGACTACATAATTTTAATATGTTGAGTCCAAACATCCGCTGTAAATATCTGAACTTTCCATCACTACTGTTTAGCTAACCTCAGAAGCAGCCTTGCACACACATTGTACTTAAGGTTACTGTCTTGTGGGCTGTTGTATTTGAATTTGAGGATGGGTGGATGGGTAGATGGTAGATGGTAGATGATAGTGTTTATGTGTCCTCTGAATACAGGTTTCAAAAAATGTATGGCTGAGTTTTTATTATACAATATTTATTCTATTGACTTTGAATCTTGCACCTAACAAATATCCCTATTAACAAGAAAAAAACTAAAACTAATAAAAACTAAACTAAAACAAAACAATTCTAAAATATAGAAACTAACAAAAACTAGTAAATCTGCCTCTAAAAACTAATTAAAACTAACTGAATTTGAAAACAAAAAGTCAAAACGAAATAAAAACTAAAACTAAGGAAAAATCCAAAACTATTAACCTAACTACTACCTTGCAGATTGATGTACTGAAGTAAACATTCTAAGCACACCGATGTAATCGTACGCTTTAGGGAACAGCCAATGCTGTCTGATCACTTGAGTCTCAGTGTTGTAAAGAGTTAAAAGTGTTTTCATTTTATTATTCGGTGATTCTTCTGCACATTAGCGCCTGCAGCCGTAAGGCTGTACGCACTGTGCGTCTACCTACCATGAGAGGGTGGGAATTAATGCAGCTTTTTATTTATTTCTTTATTCATAATTTTAATTGATTATTAAACAGTATACATACTGACAAATCAAGAAAGAATGAGAATAAATAAAGGTGTGTGTTTGTTTTAAAGCATGTACTTGTATGGTGGTAGATGGGTAAAGAAATATACTGGCTTTAGTTTCGCAGGTGGTTTTTCCGCACACTATAAATTACAATTCAGATAGCTATTGTTTAAAATGAGGTTCAAAATGAGTAAACGCTCTTTAAAACAGCTAAACTTAATTGAGACATTTGCCAAAAGGCCTAAAAGTAATGAGACAAATACTGTTCTCCCACACGGAGACCGCAGTCTCATCAGCACCTGAGCCGGGCTGCTGTGCAGCCTCCTCGCATGGAACGCCTACCATTATAGGCTGTTTTATCTAGAAGTTAACTGACCATGAAAAATATTTAAATAATTACTCAACTGCGGGTGGATGATTTTTGGTCAGTGGAAAGTAAGGATTTAATAAATACTTCACTAATTGTATTGTATCACAATCTTTTGTCATATATTTGCAAGTTTTTTAATATGTCATAATTTTAAAGATTTTGTCTTGAGCGTCTGATTTTTTCTTGGTGCTGATGTGATTTCATTACATTTAGATTTCAACGAAATATTCAAATTAAAAAGGAAACAAATTATGCCGTAACAAATCCCCTTAAATAATGTAGCCTTTGACAGTAAGCATCAGTGTTTGTTGACATGCCGCAACGTCACGGAAACTGTTTCAAAAAATACTTCGACATATGCTATCAATGTCTGATGCGGAAAAGCTTATTCATGCTTTCATGACCTCTCAATTGGATTATTGTAATGCGTTACTAAGCGGTTGCCCTGTTGGCCTAATTAACAAACTTCAGCTAGTTCAAAATCCAGCAGCTAGAGTGCTTTCAAGAACAAAGAAATATGATCATATTACTCCAGTTCTTTCATCATCGCATTGGCTCCCTATTAAATATCGTATAAATTAAAACATTTTATTGACTACCTACAAAGCCCTGAACGGCTTAGCTTCCCAGTATTTGAGGGGGCTCCTGGTGTACTATAGCCCCTCACGTCCTTTGCGCTCAATTAATTCTGGACAATTGATTATTCCCAGAATATCAAAACCAACTGTAGGCGGCTGTATTCTCATATCTGGCACCTAAACTCTGGAACAGCCTTCCTAGCACAGTTCAGGAAGCAGACACACTCTGCCAGTTTAAAACTAAATTAAAAACACATCTCTTAGCATTAGCATGCACATAAAACACACAAATAAAACACAAATGCTGTTGAAATCCAAATCCTCTTAAGGATTGTTAGTCTGCATTATTTAGGGCAACCGGAGCCAGGAACACTTCCCAAAAAGACATTATGATTTGAATGGCATCTGCGCTTATGTAAGTCTATTTTTTTATTGTTCCGGAGGTTTCCATAATCCTGGACCAGGCCGTATCCTGAGCAGCTGCTGTGGCAGTCATGGAGGAGTGGAGAGCATGAGACTGATCCCTGTAAGACCCCAGTGATAGACGAGTCCTCGCATTGATCCTGAAGGGCCAGCCTGTACACCAGCCGGTGATCACCCCCACCTGCAGCTTCTCCATGATGGACATACAGCGCTCTCAAGCCTCCTGCGCCTAGACTGCAGCTCTGCACAAGACGTTTGCCATAGGAGAAATAGTTGTGCCCAACTGAGCCTGGTTTTTCTCGAGGCTTTTTAATTCTTCACTTTCCCGAATTGGTGAAGTTTTTTCCTCGCCGCTGTCGCCACTGGCTTGCATGGTTTGGGACCTGTGGAGCTGCGCATCCGTTCTTCAATGTTTAGACTCTCAGCAGGGAATATTAAACCACACTGAACTGAACTAAACTGAATTTCAACTCTGAAATCTGGACTGACACTGTTTCAATTTACTATAATCTTCTAAGTGAAGCTGCTTTGACACAATCTACATTGTAAAAGCGCTATAGAAATAAAGATGAATTGAATTGAATTTTGTCTCAGCAAAGTCAGACCTTACTAGCGTAATTAAATAATTTAAAAAAATCAAGGCATGATCATATTTTATTTTGGTAAAATAAGCGTAATCTAGAGGCCTTTACCTTTCATATAAGCCACTTCTGATACCAAATGATCAACTTGAACTCTTATTATTAATTGTTGCTCCTAAAACTTGGATAGACAACAAGACTTTTAGTATCTTTTAGTAGATATAGGCTATGAGTGACTGTTTACAAAGTGGTGCTAAATGGATTTGCATTTAAACCTAAAAACTTAATAAGAAACGTTTTTTCATTTATTATATTTTTTTAGTTGCTTTATTCTAAAAAAAAATCATCCCACATTAATTTGCATATTGTTTTTAATAAATTCTGTGCAAACAATGTACACTGATTATGTCCTGGTTATTGGCCATCTAAACCACAGAGAAGAATTTTAAATTAATAAAAATATGTATAAATGATCATTAGTACTAACAAACAGGAACTCTTAGTAAACACACAAAAAATCCTAGATGAAATAGTAAATACATTAATCAAATACAATTAAATATTCCAAAATATACTACATTAACTTTGAGACATTCAGAAAAGAAATATATTTTAACATTTCATAAACAATGACCGCTTTTAAAAAAATAACAATCCAACTATTTAGCTATTGTAATAAGGAATATTTAAAAAAAAAAAAAATTAAATGCTAAAATATTTTTTAAAGTATTAATTTCCAAAAAAAATAAATAATACAAATTCTACAAAATAAATAACGAAATAATAAATAAATTGAAATATTTAAAAAATATATTAATTGCTAAAATATTACAATATTAATTACTAATAAACCAATGGTAGTTTTAAATATTTCTGATCATAACTAAAGTTGTTCAAAATAAATACCTCAGATATATAGTTGAAGTCAGAATTATTAGCCCCCCTGAATTATTTTATCTTTGCCATGATGACAGTACATACTATTTTACTATATATTTTTCAAGACGCATTTAAAGGCTTAACTAGGTTAATTAGGTTAACTAGGCAGGTTAGGGTAATTAGGCAAGTTATTGTATAACAATTGTTTGTTCTGTAGACCAGTGGTTCTCAAACTGGGGGTCGCGACCCCTGCGGGGGTCGCAGAATAATTTCAAGGGGTCGGGAGAGTGATTTAAAAATTGTGTAATTTTCAGTGATTATAATAAATATTTTTCAGTATTACAAGTGAAAGCTAATATTTTCAGATTTTTAAAAGATATCACTGATGAATTCATAAAGTATTTAGGACACATTCAGGCAGAATGCATCTTTGCACTTAAAACGCAGCGCTCAGGAACAGTTTAAAACTGTTGTCACGTCAACTTGCTGCAGTAAACAAAGCCGGCAACGCTTGTCCCGCCTTCGCGCTCTTCTTATTGGCCCACTGCGCTAGACTGAATCATTCAGTCAACGCCTTCTGCTTTCAGATGACAGGAGATACAACCGCGAAAATGTAACGCGCTGAAGAGGAGAGAATGAAAACAACACTGACAGATTTAGTTTTAGAAACCAGCTAAAGCTACAAATAATGGCACATCTGATTACTGATCACGTGGTGAATGTTAATCCACCATCTACACTTTTCCAAGAGTGGATAAAAGACTTCCATTGGCTTCAAGTCCGCTATGAAAATAACTAAAGCGTTCCTGTAAAGTCTATGGGACGGAACTTTCAAGTAACAGTTTGCCACATCTACACATTTTAAGCACGATAGGTTCTGTTTAATCCTTTATTTAATCGCCAGACGCTGTCAGCTATATGTAAAGTTTAACACCACATACACCATCGCAAAAGGCCTTGCACTGACCAAGATTAAACTAATATTGCAGCTTATGAAAAGAACGGTATTGCTATTAAAATGATGTATACAAATAATAAGGTATATGTCAAAATCATCTGTGTAATATCAGACACCATTTGTGAGAACACAGTACAGTTAACGCATTGTTAACAGATTCATTAATAAATTCATGTCAAGCAGTGTGTGCAGGGCCAGTGAGCGGTCCGTCCGTGTATCTTTTGGTCACTCAATTATGCTATAAAAATGTGTTTTCTTGTGATAATTATTATTATTATTTTCCTCATGCATGCATATATATATATATATATATATATATATATATATATATATATATATATATATATATATATATATTTGCTTGTTAGTTTTGATAAGTGTTGATTTCAAATGCAATACATCTGTTTATAAAACTTAAAATAAGTCATTTTTATTGTTTGGATATGTTTTGGTAGTGGGGGGTCGCGAGTTCTTGACGATCTTACATTGTGGGTCGCTGGCTTAAAGAGCCCATATTATGGGTTTTTGAAAATGCCCTTCCATGTAGTGTGTAACACAGCTCTAAGTGAAGTGAAATATCCAGCTAAGACTTAAATCTGTAAGTGTACAGTGTTTAAAATTATTGATTCATCTATAAAAGAGTCGACTCATAGTGCTTCAAACGAGTCGTCTTGATAACGAGGTGTATTAGGTGTTTCACGATGACGCGGCTACGAAACACAAGCCTCGCTAGTAGTTACACGCGCAAACCCGGGAGATTTGAAACCTGCGGCCCCGCCCACCAACACAGAAAAAAGGCTAGACACACACACACACAGACGCCGCCGGTCGAATGAAGTCACGCTGTGCTCAGATGGATAATATTGACAGTAATATTTAACGTTAAATGCTTTTGTGAGCTCGCGTTCCACTGCCGTTTGTCGTTGCTATGGCTATCGTAAGCTAGGAGGAACTAGGATCTCCCTAGTTCTGAGGAGGAGCTGATGTGTGTGTGTTTGTGCGTGTGTGTGTGTGTGTGTGTGTGTGTGTGTGTGTGTGTGTGTGTGTGTGTGTGTGTGTGTGTGTGTGAGAAAAAGAGCAGGTCGAGTGTGTGACGGCTAGGAGACAGGAGACTCGCGTCGCTCTCCCTAGTTCTTCTGAGGAGCGTTGTGTGTGTGTGTGTGCGTGTGTGTGTGTGTGTGTGTGTGTGTGAGAGAGAGAGAGAGAAAGAGCAGGTAGAGTGTGTGACTAGGAGACTCGCGTCGATCTCCCTAGTTCTTCTGAGGAGGGTTGTGTGTGTGAAAAAAGCCTTACACTATGAAGCGTGTGTGCACTGTGACTACTTTTATATTGTTGATTAGCAGCTGGGCATTTCACTCTGTCTCGCGCTGAAGCCTGTCACTGTCGACCAATCGCAGCAGGCTTTCATTGGTCCAATCAGCGCAGATTAGCTTCGCGCTGAGGAGGGGGTTGGGAACAAATGAATCGCTGAACGATTCATATGGGAGTCGCTGGGATAATTAGGTAAAAATAAATGCAGGTTATAAGACCATCAAAGTGTTTTTTGACCTTGCATGCATATTAGACTGTTGTTGGAGACCCTTACAACCTAAATATGACCCTATTTCATGTATAATATGGGCTCTTTAAAAGTTTGAGAACCACTGCTGTAGACTATCGAAAAAAAATAAAAAAATACAGCTTAAAGGGGCTAATAATTTTGACCTTAAAATGGTTTTAAAAAAAAAATTTGAAAACTGCTTTTTTCTAGCCGAAATTAAACAAACAAGACTTTCTCCAGAAGAAAAAATATTATCAGACATACTGTAAAAAATTTCCTTGCTCTGTTAAACATAATTTGGGAAATATTTCAAAAAAGAAAAAGAAATACAAAGAGGGGCTAATAATTCTGACTTCAACTGTTAGTTTTACTTCAATAATCATTATACGATTATACAGAATCTCCATTCACAAAAGATTCTACTCATTGATGCACTTTAACAGCCATTCACTATCTGTTTTCTCCTTCCTGTTAGTGAACTTTTTTTTTTGCACTGAAGTTAGTTTGTTCTCATCAGTGGGCTCAGCTCAGACCACCGGGCTTTTCCCCATTGACTGTGAGTGTCTCCACCTTCAGGACGACCTCATTAGTCAATATCGTCCTGACCGCAGGCCACAGAGAGGTGGGTGGTCAAACTTGGTAGCCCCAGATGAGCAGCAACACATATTTAGGACACCGTGTCAAGTTCAGAGGTGACTGGAGCGACAGATATAAACGACACGTGACACGCGCTGGGAAACCCCATTGACAGCGAACACCACCAGCAAACAAACAAACAGCAGATGTAAACAGCATCAGATAGTGAGTCTTGACAACACACCGATATGCTCTTGTGGACAGGAATACCCATAAACCTTTCGCTGTTTCACTGTTAGTCACTGACAAACCCAAATGATTAACTGGTGGCAACTCATGAGCGCGCCTGCAAATGTTTCCAGTAAACTACGAGATGCTGTCGATAGAGTGGCCTCAAAATGTATCTGGACATGTTCCTGCGCAAACGAAGAGGCTGTAGTTTCGGGACCGCAAATCTGAAAATGCGCTTCCTGTTTGTTTTTGGTTAAATTAGATTACATCTGTCTGAGGTATTGGGCATGGTCAAGAATGTGTAACACCCCCAATTGTCAGTTTGGACTGCGCTATGACAGCAAACCCAAATGGCAAAGGAGGAGGTGTCTGTTAGGTTGTTTTAACTTTCTCTAAACCCTTTTCCTGATCTTTCTGAATGAATTGCCTACTTTACTACATCCAATCAGCTCACAGTAGAAAAACACAAGCCACGCCCAGTTTTCTCATTTAACATTCTGTTTTTCTAGGAACTGCGTCACAATATTAAAAAATAAAAGTCACAGTTTACGGATGTTTGTGCAGGGACTAGGGGCGGAATGGCTTTCAAAATTGTCTGTTTGTTTCGTATCACAGTTCTGTGGTCACGGTTTTCGGTTTGATCCAGTTTACATTGCAAAAAACTATCTTCTATTGTAATACTTAAAGTACTAATCAAATCAAATAACCATAGGAATTTATAGGCGTACACTGCTAGTTAATCTGTTCATGTCATTAAGAAAAAAATTGTTTGCCCTTGTGCCTCAAAATTAAAATGTGAATGCACTTTAATACTACTTTACTACATCCAATCAGCTTGCACTAGAAAAAACAAGCCACGCCCGCCTTTTTTCTCATTTAATATTGTTTTATAGTCATTTCGTCATTCACAACACGGCAAAAAAAACGATCACAGCTTCCGGTTGATGCAGATTAAGTATGAGCATCTTCATATCTTTCACCCTCAACTGGACAAATCAGGAACAACACGGATAAAACTAGGGTCCTAGAAATGCGATCCTAGAAACATGTTAAAGAATCTATGTATGTCCAGGGACTAGAGGTGTAATGGCTCTCAAAATTGTCTGTTCGGTATGTATCACAGTTCTGTGATCACGGTTTTTGTTTTGATTCGGTTTACATTGCAAAAAAAACAATCTCCTACTGTAATACTTAAAGTACAAGTGAAATCAAATCTAACCATATGATCTTGTTAGCTCAGATTGCTAGTTTTGTGGTGAACAGTTCATCTGTGCATGTCATTAAGGTAAAAAATTGCCCTTGTAACCTAAAATTTAAATCTGAAAATGCACTTTACTACTACTTAACTACATCCAATCAGCTTGCAGTAGAAAAAACAAGCCACGCCCACTGTTTTCTCGTTTAATATTCCATTTTTTCTAGGAACTGTGTCATAAAATAGATATAAAACAGTCACAGCTTCCGGTTCTTGTGGATTTTAAGTATGAAAGTCGTAATATCTTACACCCTCTACTGGACAAATCAGAAACAACAGGGGTAAACTAGAGTCCTAGTAATGCGATCCTAGAAACATGTTCAAGCCTCTATGTTTGTGAAGGGACTAGAGGTGGGCCATCTCTTAAATTTGTCTATTTAATCAGTATCACAGTTCTGTGGTCACGGTTTTTGGTTTAATTTGGTTTACATTGCAAAAAAAAAAACAATCTCCTATTGTAATACTTAAAGTACAAGTGAAATCAAATCTAACCATATGATTTTGTTAGCTCACATTGCTAGTTTTTTGGTGAACAATTCACCCATTCATGTCAATAAGAAAAAAAAATTGCCCTTGTGCTCCAAAATTGAAATTTGAAAGCACTTTTCTACATCCAATCAGCTCGCAGTAGAAAAAACAAGCCATGCCCACTGTTTTCACATTTAATATTGTGTTTTTCTAGGAACTGCGTCACAGTATGAATAAAAAAACAGTCACAGCTTCCGGTTCATGCGGATTTTAAGTATGAACATCTTCATATCTTTTACCCTCTACTGGACAAATCAGGAACAACACGGATAAAACTAGGGTCCTAGAAATGTCATCCTAGAAATATGTTCTAGCATCTCTGTTTGCACAGGGACTAGAGGTGGGCCAGCTCTCAAAAGTTGTCTGTTTAGTTCGCATCACAGTTCTATGGTCACGGTTTTCGTTTGATTCGGTTTACACTGCAAAAAAACTATCTCCTATTGTAATACTTAAAGTACAAGTGAAATCAAATCTAACCATATGATTTTGTTAGCTCACATTGCTAGTTTTGTGATGAACAATGCATTTGTTCATGTCATTATGAAAAATGTTTGCCCTTTATGCTCCAAAATTTAAATATGAATGCACTTTACTACTTTACTACATCCAATCAGCTCGCTGTAGAAAAAAGAAGCCACGCCCACTGTTTTCTCATTTAATATTGTGTTTTTCTAGGAACTGCGTCATAATATAAAAAAAGGTCACAGCTTCCAGTTCCTGTGGATTTTATGTATGAACATTTTAATTTCTTTCACCCTCTACTGGAAAAATCAGGGACAACAGGGATAAAACTAGGGTCCTAGAAATGCGATCTTAGAAATATGTTCAAGCCTTTATGTTTGCGCAGGGACTAGGGGTGGGCTCTCAAAACAGCTCTCAAAATTGTCTGTTCGGTTCGTATCACAATTCTTTGGTCATGGTTTTCGGTTTGATTCGGTTTACACTGCAAAAAAAAAAAAAAAACAATCTCCTATTGTAATACTTAAAGTAAAATTTAGATCAAAACGAACCATAGGAGTTGTTAGCTCACATTGCTAGTTTTTTGGTGAACAATTCATCTGTCAAAAAAAAATGTTGAAGCCCTACTGGACAAATCAGAAACAACATGGATAAAACTGGAGTACTAGAAATGCGATCCTAGAAACATGTTAAAGCAACTCTGTTTGCTCAGGAACTAGAGGTGTAATGGCTTTAAAAATTGTCTGTTTAGTTCGTATCACAGTTCTCACAGTTTTCGGTTTGATTCAGTTTACATTGCAAAAAATATATATATAATAATAATCTATTGTAATACTTAAAGTACAAGTAAAATCAATTGTAACCATATGATTTTGTTAGCTCACATTGCTAGTTTTGTGGTGAACAATTCATCTGCTCATGTTATTAAGAAAAATAATGTCCTCGTAGTCTGAAATTGAAATCTGAAAATGCACTTCCTGCTGGTTTACAGTTAAATTCAGATTACGTATGTCTGAGCTATAGGGGCTATAGGGGCTAACTTAACCACACCCCTTGAACTTTCAGTTGACAACAAACAGAAATGGCAAGGAGGCGGCGTCTGTTAGGTTGTAAGAACTCTTCCGAAATCCTTTTCCTGATCTTTCTGAATGAAATGCCTACTTTACACCCAACCAGCCTGTAATAGGAAAAACAAGCCACTCCCACTATTTTCTCCCACTGTATTTCTCTAGGAACTACATTATAATATGAAAAAAAAAAAAGGTCACAGCTTCCAGTTCAGGCAGACTTCAAATTCCATTTAGAAATTCCATATTTCAGCAGAAAATACATAGGTTAAAATAAGTTTACAATACAATACGTTTACAGTATTTACAGCAAAAGCGTTAAACTCAAGGCCTAATTTTAATTTAGTCCTTTGTTGTAGATTAACTATAACAATGACAGCACTTTCATTTTGATTGCTGTCATTTTAAAAATTCTGTCTACTTTCAATTTAGTAGTCAATTGACATTGACTGTTACATGTGCTTATTCTGTTACGTTACATGCATTCAGCCGATATGCAGTGCAAAATATATTCAATTTAAAAAAGCAATCATGAGAAACAAGAGTAAATATTTCATTTCTGTCGCGTCTTGTGCTGGAATCTGATAAATTGACCTGAAGCCTGAGAGTTTGCAGCATTTACTGTAAAAGAGGTGCTGTTCACTCTGGAGAAATGAACAAAATTAAATAGTAATAGATAGAATAGACTGGACTGCGGTGGCCCGTAACCATAGTAACACACCAACAAACTGCTTTTTTGGTGTCGAAATGCGACTCCGCTCAGCGAGTGAAAGAGCGTGGGGTAGAAAGAGAGATTAATAGAGTGAGAAAGTGAGATTAAGAAAATAAGAGAGTGAAAGTGAGACAGAGAAAGTGAAAGTAAGAGTGAGCGAGAGTGAGTGTTCTTTAGTGAAAAAATCTTATCTGGCTGACAAAAAAAAAATCTATAGATTTAAAATTAGAGGAACAAATTTCGACCATGTCTTATAGTTATTTGGGTGTGACAATCTCAGCTTCCCGACACCACAGTCAAGCTTTTAAGGACCTGACCAATAAGGCACGAAGGGCTTAATGTAGTATTAAGAAAAAACACTTTTCAAATTTAACCCGCCCATTGTAAAACTAATTCTGCTGCACTGGCTGTGAACACTGATGACCCACATTTAAATTAATCTATATTAAAACATTTTGGAGTTTACAGAAACACACCTAATCTTGGTTACAGAGTAGAACTAGGCAGGTTCCCTCTGCTCTCATAAGTCCAGAAGAGAGGAGTGAAGTTCTGGCTCCCTCTGTCAGACTCCAGCCCAGGGACGTCTTCGTTTAAATATTAACGTCTAGTATAACTAGGGATCCCCGGTTCAGTTGCGTCATAGTGAGTAGCATGATCGCCTCACAGGAAGAAGGTCGATGGCAGAGGTGGGTAGAGTATCCAAAATCTAGCCGCGTCACACTCGGCAGCAAACTGCCCCAGTGCATGCTGAAGGTCCATGTTCGATAAAGCCAACAGAACAACATCATCTGCGAATAACAGAGATGAAAACCTGTGGTCCCTGAACCGGACCCCCTCCAGCCCAAGGCTGCACTTTGGAATTCTATTCACAAAAATTCTGAACAGAATTGGTGACAAATGGGCAGCCCTGCTGGAGTCCAACATGCACTGGAAGCAAGTCTGTCTTAATGCCAGCAATGAGAACCAAACTCCTACTTCATACCCCAAACAGAGCGTCTCTAACCCCCATACTCCCAGAGCACCCTCCGCAGAATGCCACAAAGGACACTGTCTAATGCCATTCTGCAAGTTCACAAAACACATGAGGACTGGTTGGGCATACTCCCATGAAACCTCGAGCTCCCTGGTGAAGGTATACAGATGGTCCAGTGTGCCACGGCCTGAATGAAAACCGCATTGTTCCTCCTGGATCCTAGGTTCAACCATTGTTAGAATTAGTAAAGATATTATGTTTTTTTTTTTTTTTTGGTCACTATTTTTATGGTGACACAGTGGCGCAGTGGGTAGTGCTGTCGCCTCACAGCAAGAAGGTCGCAGGTTCGAGCCTTGGCTGGGTCAGTTGGCTTTCTGTGTGGAGTTTGCATGTTCTCTCTGCGTTCGCGTGGGTTTTCTCCAGGTGCTCCGGTTTCCCCCACAGTCCAAAGAGTCCAAAGACATGTGGTACAGGTGAATTGGGTAGGCTAAAATTGTCCATGTATGAGTGTGAATGAGTGTGTGTGGATGTTTCCCAGAGATGGGTTGCAGCTGGAAGGGCATCCGCTGCGTAAAAACATATGCTGGATAAGTTGGCGGTTCATTCTGCTGTGGTGACCCCACATGATGAATAAAGGGATTAGCCGAAAAGAAAATGAATGAATGAATTTTTATTTATTGCATATTTTATTAATTTGATTATGTTAAAGGGCACCTATGATGAAAATCATCGTTTGGAAGCAGTTTGGACAGAACTGTGTGTAGGTTTAGTGTGTCCCGTCATATTGGAGTGATAGAAACACAATAAGTCTCTCTTTTTCATTTCCTGACGTTAAAATAGGATCCAAATGCCTCTTATTTCGAGGCACACCGCATCGAGATGTAGGAGTGCGGTTTCCCCGCCCATCGAATTGATTGACAGCCAAGTATTAACATGTCTCCCTAGTAACGTGTATAATCATATACACAAGACAGAACGTGTGCAAAGCAACTAAGATTAAAAGATCTGTTCAGCACTCTGTGATCATCAGTCATCATCAAATGTGATCAAGAATGAGTTTTACAAGTTAAAAATTTTTTATCCGTGTAATTTGTTTGTAATAAAGTAAATTAAAGACAGTAAAATTGCTACGTAATTCATCATCACAGCCACATAGTGTCAGTACAATTATTAAAGAAGGCACTTCAATCCATTTGTGGACGTTAAATCAGGTTTATTTTGTACACTAACATAATGGATGTCCATACAGCAGTGTATATTAACGTGTGTCCTGTCACATTTGCTGTGACAACTTTATAACGACATTGTACGTGACTCATCGTTGGCTTGAATTAACTCCACAACAATTATATATAATATAACAACAGTTGGGAAAGTTCTTACTGTGGTAAGGGAGATCTGCTTCATTCTTGTCTATCACTGTGCTGTTTATCTACGTGAGACGCAGCAGGTAAAGGCTATGCCCCATCAGAGCAATCTCTGTGGCTCTGACACGCACATGGGAATGGTAGGTGAGAAAAAACAGCTCATTTGCATTAAAGGCACAGGTAACAAAAACAGCTACAATCTCGTAAAAGCTCAAATTCTCTAGATTCGGAAAGGTATAATAAATAATCTGATGGGTGTTTTGAGCTGAAACTTCACAGACACATTCTGAGGACACAAAAGACTTAAATCTTGAAAAAGGGGTAAAATAGGTGCCCTTTATATATTACATGTTATATTTAAAATGCTTTGGCAATACTGTACAAAATGTCATGCCAATAAAGCAACTTGAACATGAGTGAGGGAGAAAGAGGAAAAAGAGAGAGAGAGAGCGAGGGAATGAGAGAGAGAGAGTGCATCAGCAGCAGGCATACATACTATATACACCTTACTTTACCCTTAAAATGAGTGAAAAAAAAAACACTTTAAAAAAAAAAAAATAAAAAATTCATCCCATCCCTAAAAAAAAAATGGCGGGTTTGATTTTGCCAAATAGGATGCGATCCTGACACAACATTCCTGTTCGAAATTGAAATATAATCCATCAACCTGTCTTGTTTTAGCTAGTAGTCAAAAATATTGTCTTGTTTTTAGAAATAATGTTAGAATTAAGTGAGTTTTTTTTTATAAAACAAGAAAAATCTACCAAATCTATCTCAAAGCTAAAAACAAGATAACCTTTTACTCAATTGGTAGATTATTTTGCTTGTTTTAAGGAAAACCCCACTTATTTTTGACTTACTATTTCTGAAAACAATACAATATTTTGCCTGTCTACAGAATTGCTTCTTGATTTAAGAATTTGAGGATATTTGGATTAGATGCAAGACAAAAGCTTGCAAAAGTAAAAATAATTTTTTGCACTGCATGAGGAAACCACTTCCAACATTTAAAGCGCTATAGTTTAAGTTCCTATTACAACACAGAGGAGATTAGCATCAGTGCAGTCTAGACAACAACTGCGCAGACTAACCACAGGCTGCTGTCCCTGACATTAGGGGACGGTCTTCTTTAAATACGAAAGTCTGCTAACTAGGTATGCCTGGGTCAGGTTTTTTTGGGCCCGACCCAATCAGAGTCATTAAATACAGCGTATTTTCTGACACAAATGTTTCGTGATCCGATACTTATATATTCCTATATGAATATATGTTCATCACACACACTTCAAGTACATTAAAGTAATTAAACTCAATTCAGTGTATAGAGTTGTGCAGAGCACTTTTGGTTTAATTTGTCTTTAAATTAAAAAATGCTATTCATGACTTTCACTTTAAGTTTATGTCATCTGCATGACCTGCAGTTTTAGTCTTACATAAGATTAAGTCGATTAAATCAGAATGTTCAATTTGCACATCTCTAAAATTTCTAAGCTCATTATAGTATATATTCCTGGAATCTTTTAAACATGAATATGAGGTCCAGATTTAACAGTTATGGTTAAAACATTTTATTGTAAACATTATTTTGTATGCAAGTCTTAGGCCACCACCAGCTTTGGGAACCTAAGACTTCTGCACAAATCTATCCATCTAAAAAGTATGGAGCAAGTGTTGGGTTGTTACTTTTGGGTGAATTTCACCTTTAATATACAAACCGAAAAATTATGGGAAATATGTACACAATACTCAGAACAAAATTACTTTTGGAATCAAACTACTAGAATCAAAAGTCTGTTTAACATGACCTCTTTAACATCAAGCAACAACTTGAAGTTTTCTGAAATGATATGCTATTCAATATCAAGCATCTTTCAGCATTTCTAAGAGTTCTTCCTTAGATTTAGCATGATCCATCTTTCTTTTTCTCTCCGGGTGAATCTTATTCTGCCTATAATATTGCCTATACATACTGTATATAATATTCAGGTCTGGACTCTGAGGAGGCTATTTCTTTGTTTTCTCTCCAAATATGATTTGATTACATTAGCAGTGTGTTTGGAATCATTATCATGCTGAAAAAATAAAACATTACAAAGGAGGTGCTTTCTAGTAGGAATTACATGATGAATTAAAACCTGTCTGTACTTTTCAGCATTCACAATCCCGCCAATTCAGGTAATATTGACAACAGCTCTGGCAGAAATGCAGATCAAACCAATACAGCAACTCCAATATTTTTCATTCATTCTTCCATCTTTCTCAAACTCTTTCTTTGATTTGTCTTAAACAATTTGACCCTAAAAAATATCCAGCTAGAACCTGTATTTTTTTGGTTGTATTTTAATAAAGATGTAACTGAACAAATGTAACTGGGGCCTAAGACTTTTGCACAGTACTGTATGTATCTGCATAAATAAAATAAAATAAATTCTACTGTACTAAAGTTGTTACAGAATTGTATTATGCTGGTGTCAGTTTTAAAAACAAACCTAATGCACTGATACTATTTGTACGATGATTGAGTATTTAAGATTGAGCCTTACACTTAAGCACTGAAAACTGCAGCATGTTCATTCACAAACAAACAACTAAAACAGCGTGTTCATCTGAGGCTGAAAAGTGAAGGTAATTTGGCACCAGTTGCCAATTTGAAAGTGAAAGTAAAAATGTGTTGTGGCAAAATGACTATTGGACAGATGCTTTTAGTTTAGATGTTTATTGCGAGCCGTTTTAAAGATTATTAATACAACTTTCATATCACTAAAAAAATCATCAGTAAGGGTGAAGATCAGGTCAACAGAGGGTGTGATTGGTCAACACAACTAATGGCGTTTTGATGAACAAAGACTTTGCTCAAAAATAAGTCTAAAGTGCCTTCTCGGAAATGCGTTTCAAGTGTGTTTGGGATTTATTTATACCTGCTCTTAGGTTTACTTTCTTTTTGGACGTTTAATCAGCTGTGTAGCAAATGGTTGCTTATGTCCTGCCTCAGATCATTATAGGTTACAATTCAAATGTGTACAATTAGCACTTATTTTTGTTTTGTCATTATTGACAAAAATGTGTCAGAACATTTTTGTCATTCAAAATACATTTTTGTTAAGTTTTAGTCTAAAGAGTAATATAACCTTTTTATCCGATAAAAAAACAAATGCACATAAACTACCAGCACGTGGATTTAAAGTCGTGTGATTTTGTTTGAACAGATCACGTGATAACAAAAATTGGCGGCATTACTGGACAAACAAGTAAATGTATGTCATTCTAAAATCCTTCAGCCAAAGGCTGTTATCACAATGGTTCACTATTATTACCTCCAGAAGTGTCTTGAACAGCTGTGCTAATAAAGAACGGTCTTGCACCTCCAAACCGGCTTTATAAGTGTAAACCTCCTCTTGCTGGACATCACCGGCATTACAGCCGATGGAAAATAAGGACCAGGTTTATGAGAGCCAAATATATTTGGCTACAAAACTGACTGACCGCCCTCTGATCCTGATCCTGATCCATGAGATGGGTTCAGAACATCCCCACTAACAACTTACCTTGTGAACAAGAACTCATACGAACCCCCCATATGTTTTAAATATTAATTTTTAATGGTGTCAGTAGTAACATCCGTACGACTCTGTATCCATCCTGCATTCAGAACACAACATAACCCATCATTTAATCTTCAGATCAATAATATTATTACTCCATATTAATCAAAAACCTGTTCTTTTATTTACAATCCGGTAGATCATTAAAAGGTCTGTTCATATAGTCTTGCTAATCCATCATGGTCGCTTTCCAGTTATCGGAGTCTAATAAGGCCAAATATTAAATTCCACGTTTCCGAATCGTTCATCCATCTTCCTGTGGATGGCCAAAAGAAGTAAAAAGTGAAACGAAAAGAACGACAATATCTGCTGTAGTGTTATATCCCACCTACATGTTATCAAGGCCTCCTCCCTCCATCCAGATCAAGACAAAATAAAACGGTAAGTAAAGTCTCCTTGGCCTCAGCGCTGAATAAATCCAGTGAAAAATTCGACTCCTAAGGCTTTCTCTTCGACTCCTCGTCTCTGGCTCTATAGCAGAAGGCAAAAGAAGCCTGCGCATCAAGAGTCAATCACATTTGTACTTCCCTGGTTTGTCCAAGTGTGTTTTACGGATGAGGCAGGTTCATGCGGTCTTCAATCAGTGTGTTTTCAGAGCCCTGCGTCTCCATGCACTGCCGGACGGTGGCTAATACTCCATTCAGGCGCCGGTCGAGCGCAGCAAGATGTGCTCCCGTCAAGACTGGAAAAGCAGGATCGTGAGCCGTGGCCTGCCGCATGGCTGAACTCAACACGCCACTTTTCAGGAGGTTCAGTCTGTTCCAGGTGGACACACGGACCCTTGTGGATAGAACCAGATAGACAAGGTGAGTTAGATATAATGCAATTGTTTTTTATCTAGAGTAGAAAATTATATAACCGGAAATTGAAATATGCTTTAGAACGGCCAAAAGTTTTGACTGTAACAGACTGCTAATGATGACTATAGCCTGGACTACTGATTAAAGTGATAGTTCACCTAAAAACGAAAGTGTCTTGCTCAATTACCCACATGTGGCTCTTTCTTCTTCAGTAAAAGATTCTTAGCTGAATTTGTGATTCTTGGTGATTCGTATAATGGCAGAGAATGGTGAATTATGGATTTTTAGATTATAAATTAAAACATACAAATGAATCCAACTCAATACCCATTAGGGTTGGGTTGATAGACGATGCCATCATCCATCGCCAATGGTGGATAGACATCACATCCTCCAACTCGCCCCTGTCGCAGCAGCAACTCGCTCGCTAAAAATACACATGGCCCAGTTTACACTAATACGTCTTCGTTTTAAAATGCCATTTTAGAACGAAAACAATCCACGTCAACACTGGCGTTTCATCTAGCATTTCTAAAAAGCCCTCCTTCCACACATCACGTGACCACACGCACGCACGCACGCACGCACGCACACGCTTCAGTTTTGTGCACAAAACCCCAGATAGCAGTGCACGTCGGACAGTTTATCAAGGTTGTACTGCTGAATCGCGTCTCACCATAGTTGTTAAAGGTGATATTTAACTAATTTTGTCTCTATCTAACGACTCTTCGGTCTTTTGAATCTATCAGGTAACGTGTCACAGCGTCAGTACACTGCTTCAATCTTTTGCTTTCACGCTTGTACTTAGTAATTTTAGCGAAAAGCTCAGATAATGTTGGTTGGTTCCTGTTGGTTGTGCACCTTTTTTACCAACCGAGTTTGTCGACGCCATTATAACGACACAGATCGCTCTGCCTATTTATGCCAGAGTCCCGCAGAAAAAGTGATTGACAGGTGGTAATTTGTGTGTTACTTATATTTATTTATGATTTGGTTATGGGTAAAACTAAGACCATGCGTGTGAGGTAGTTGAAACTGTAGGCTTCAAATAATTAATTCGTTATGAATTAAATAATTATTCATAAATAACTAATTCACTGCCGCCTATGACAACGATGCCATCATCCATCACGATGTTTCACATTAGACATCGTATGATGCCAAATTGGTCGACATCACCCAACCCTAATACCCATGGCTTCTTATGACACACTGAGGTCTTACGAATCGAAATGATTGGTCCGTGTAAGAAAATTAACATATTTGACAATATAATTAGATTTAATCCACAGCCCTGTCAAACAGTTCTCGACAAATGTGCGAATGTAGTCCGATTGTAGTCCTAACGCTTTTGATGACAAAAGTGTGAGGGCTGGTAATGTAATCACCAATATCTATCTACAAAATGTGTAATATGGGCGACACGGTCGCCTCACAGCAAGAAGGTCGCTGGTTAGAGTCCCGGTTGGACCAGTTGGCATTTCAGTGTGGAGTTTGAATGTTCTCCCTGTGTTTGCGTGGGTTTCCTCCGGGTGTTCCGGTTTCCTAGACTGTCCAAATACCTGCGCTATAGGTGAATTGTATTAAATTGGCAAATAGGCAAATTTCCCAATACTGGGTTGTGGCTGAAAGGGCATCCGCTGTGTAAAACATATGCTGGAATAGTTAAGTCATGCTGCTGTGGCTACCCCAGATTAATAAATGGGACTAAGCTGGAGGAACATGAATGAATGAAGGAAAATGCACCATCTGACCTCCTGTCCAAGTACCCTCTTGCTCTGTTATTTAAAAGCAACCTGACTAAAACCTCACATGTGCCGAGAACTGTTTTATTGTTTTTGGCAAATTACAAAATTTCACTAACAAATGTCCCTTACAATAACCGCTGCACAACATTCTGCAACTCATACCCAATGATTTGACATAATAGGCTGCCTTGTCAGAAATGTCTAGTTGCCGTGAATTTGCTTTTTACAGCACGTCTGGTCTAACAGTAATGTTTTCTTGTAGTAACATGACCCACCAGTTATAACAGAGTTGCCTGAGGAAACCCGGAGGCCCACATGTTTGAGCTGAAAATGAACAATGTTTTCTAAAGCCTAAATACAGCTCAAAGCAACTTTGCAAGTGAGTAATCTATTAAATGTTACTCTGCTTAAACCGTCTGGAAAGACTACTGCAGACGACATTAGGTGTGAAGTATGAGCTACCGACGACATATAATGATATGTGTGTATTAGTGGTCTATCCCTACTCATTTATTAATGATGTATTAGTATTAGTGGAATATCCCTCCTCCTTCATGCTCTCTTTCAAGGGCCAAGGGTAAGGTGTAGGGGTATAAAATAGAATTGCACTGTCAACAAATGTTGGGTTCCGCAGAATTCCTGCATGTTGTCCCAACACAAATCGATTAAGTTTACTCAAGCATTTCTAAAAATTGAAGTGGATCGAATATAAAACTATTAAGTAGTCCCAAAAAAAAATGGAAAAATGTGTTGTTTCAACTCATTTTAAATTAAAAGCAGTTTGAACAAGCAACGAAAGTATTTTTTTTGAGTGTGGAATTGGGTCTTTGTTTCCATCCACCTATTTTTAATCAGTTTTCAGAATATCGCATAAAAAAATGAAAAGCCAAGATAGATACAAACATCGAGATCCACATAAATTCTGCACTACTATTTTAGACTTCTATTGTGTATTACTCCACACTATTCTGTAGTCAAATTGACCATTTTAGCCTGAGATTTGGGACCAGATTACAGTGTTGTTGATGATTTTAGAAAGATGACAGCATTATGTTATTCCTAAACAGAGATTTGTAAAATCTGTGAGGAAAATCCGTAACCTTCAGCAGAGCATATTATATGTCAAGTAAAGTAAATAATGGTGACATTTAAAATGTTATTTTATCATGTTTTCATACCTGGCTCGTCACCAGATTGACATCTAAATTGGACCATAAAATAGGGATATAAAAAAAAAAGGTTTAAAACAAAAATTGAAAAATAAAATTAAGATATTTTCAAAATTCCTAGATTTACAGCAGACAACAATAAGTACTGAACAGTATTGTTCGTATTGTTTTTTTCTTGGGAATAACCAGGAGCTGTTGACATGGAATTGAACCAGATTTTGGTAAAAACCCAAAAATTACAAACATAAAAACAAAACAAAAAAATTAGAAAAATTAGTTGTTTAATAATAATGGAATCACACAAGGAAAAGTACGGAACTACTGAAATGTATTTAAGACTTTATATAAAAGTATTTTTTTTTAAATGGCAGCTTAAAGACGCCTCTCATTTTGCTCAGGTGTGAGTTTTTCACAGACTTCAATAGAGTGTAAAAATCTTGATGGTTCTGTGGGTCTAATCTATCAAATCTGATCTTTACTTTGTATTCTCTATTGGATTCAAGTCAGGTGATTGGCTGGGCCATTCCACAGCTTGATTTTCTTTCTCTGAAAGCATTTAAGAGTTTCCTTGGCTGTCTTTTAGATCATTGTTTTGCTGAAATGTCCACCCTGGTTTCATCTTCATCATCCTGGTAATGTAGATGTTGGACTGAAGCAGCTGATATTTATTTACAATGAGGAAGGGCAGAGGATTGCTGAAGAACTTCTGAGAGATTTCAGCTGCCTGTCTGGGCTTACACTGCCTTTCTACACCTCCCTTTTTTCATGTGTTCAATACTTTTTTTCCTGTGTCATTTCATTTTATTACACAGTTTCATTTGTTAACTAATTAGATTTGGTTCCTTTGCATATATGGATGTCTATGGTTGTTACTAACATCCGGGGAAAATTTCAAGTCAACGCCACCTTTAGAAATATGTTTTCTGAGAAAAATGGTGGCAGGGTTCAATATTTATTTTCAATATTTATTTTCTCCATTTACATGCATGAAAAAAAGTGTTTCAACTATCACCACTGGTTAACAACACAGCCAAGATTGCTAAAGTTGAAATACATCTTTAAAAGAACTCAAAAGTCAGTGTAAAAATAGAATGATGCATTGTTTAAATACAAATTTTTGACCAACAAAATGGAATAGAAATATAATTCTTCATTAAAAAGTTGATTTAAAATATGTCTTACATGCAAAATTCCTTTCTGCTAAGTTTTAAATTGAATTTGAGTGGTTGTTATTCAATTATTTAAATGAATTGATTATTAAATAAACTATATTTGTTTTGTAAAAATTTTAATTATAGGTAAATTCAATTAACACACTTTACACAGTTACACACAGACAGACAGTCAGGCAGCTAAAAACCAAACAAACACAAATGGAAATGTCATTTTCGGTTTCTGTTTTCACCCAAGCATATCCTGAATTTTCGGTTTCGGCCCAAAATGTTCATTTGAGTGTGTTGTTGCTGGAAATAACTAAGCAGATGCTTGTTTTCACGTAACCTGTGCATTTACATGACACAGATACTGATCTCTATCATTTAAAATCGATGATTTCTGACAGATTTGTTGTATCCAGTATCAGTGTCTTTTAACTCGGATATACTATAGTCAGGCAGGAAGTCTTTAAGGCACATACACAGTTAAAGCTGCACAAGACTTTTCATCTATTAGCCAATCAATATCTCATTAAGGCGATAATGAGCATGTGCAGCACTAAGGCATTCTGGGGGACAATCAAAGTACTGATGACCCTCTAAAATGCTTTATTCCCCAGAACACTTGTACTTTTAAACATTAATGTTACACCTCAGGGCCATTAAAAAAGGGATTAAACAAGGAGAGACTTAATTACACACTGAAGTTTAAAAATGTGGGTCTTAAAATTCTTATTTTAACTGATTAGAAATATAATAAAATAATAAAATATTCAATTTTGAGTGTAAAATTTATTGTTATTTAAAGCTGTATTTTTGCCACCATAACTCTAGACTTCAGTGTAGAAAGCATTCTAATGTGATTTGCTGCTTAAGAAATATTTCTGATTATTTTAAAATTATAAACAGTTATTGATTATCTTATTGTTTCCTTGATAAATAGTAAGCAAACATTAAAATATATATATATAGTTAAACACCAAAATTATTCATATCCCTGGCAAATTCTGATTTAAAGTTTTATTCAAATTATTAATATTTATTTTTAGCATAAATGACACAGAATTCTCCCAAAAGATAATGAGACTATGTGCAATAGGCATTATTGTGGAAATAAATATTTCTCTCTATAAAAAAATTATAATAATTAATTATAATTAATTAATTTTGACTATATATATATATATATATATATATATATATATATATATATATATATATATATATATATATATATATATATATATACACATATACATATACACATATACATATACATATATATATATATATATATATACATATACATTATATATATATACACACATACATACATATACTTATACACACACAGTTCAGAACTATTAGCCCCCCTTTGCATTTAATTTTCTTTTTTAAATATTTCCCAAATGATGTTTATCAGAGCAAGGAAATTTTCACAATATGTCTGATAATATTTTTTCTTCTGGAGAAAGTCTTATTTGTTTTATTACGCTAGAATAAAAGCAGTTTTAAAAAAGCCAATTTTTTAAAAGCCATTTTAAGGTCAAAATGATTAGCCCCTTTAAGCTAAATTTTCCCCCAATAGTCTACAAAACAAACCACTGTTATACAATGACTTGCCTAATTAACCTAGTTAAGCCTTTAAATGTCACTAAGCTATATAGAAGTATCTTGAAGAATATCTAGTCTAATATTATTTACTGTCATCATGGCAAAGATAAAATAAATCAGTTATTAGAAATGAGTAATTAAAACTATTATGTTTAGAAATGTGTTGAAAAAAATCTTCTTCATTAAACAGAAATTGCGAGAAAAAATAATCAGGGGGGCTAATAATTCTGACTTTAACTGTATATAATAATTACTTTATTTTATTTATTTATTTTGTTCAAGTTACTCCATCCTAACAAAAAATATTAATTTCTGATCCCAAACATTTGACCATTAATGCATAAATTCTGAAGCGATATAAAAAAGTTATATACGTAGTAGAGCTTGTTTGTCGATCCATCCAAAGAAAATTATGCTTTCATCCACAAACTTTCTTTCTAAATCTATTGGTCAACCACAAGCTGATGGTTATATTTTAATGTTAACATATTTCCAATTAGAAACAATTCAGAACAAGTTACTAGGAACAACCCACATATACGCATGTTTCAGTGGAAACTTTGACTCACACAAGACAATGCAAAAACACACCATTTTTTGTGTTGCATGTGCTATGTGATTGTGTTGTGTACTTGAGTCAACAGAAACTAGAGAGAGTGTCTGTCTGGTTTTAAAAGAACAGACCAGGAAGCGTTTGTCACCACAGTCAACAGATAAATTTAGCCAGAGGTTAGTGACTGTCTGAGGCTTATTGAGGTATAGAAACTCAAAAGAGTGGGTTGCAAAAGGAAGTTGAGGAGCACTACGAACCAACTATGAGTGTTTGTGTGAGAACTCACATGCAGCACTGATAGAGCGGGGCGAGGATACTCCTCTCATCCAGAGACGGGTTCCCAAAACTGCAAAAGAAAGCAAGACAATTCAAACCAAAACCTTGGAATTTTTCTTCAGGTTTTGGGACTTTTATTTAAAAAAACAAAAAAGGAAGAAAAAGTTTCTATATACATTAAAAATGCAAGGTTCCACAAAATTCATTCAAGTTGTCCCAACACAAATAGATTAAGTTAACTTAAAACTTGAAGTGGTTTAAACATAAAACAATCAAGTTGTTCCAAAGAAATTCTCAAGAATTGTGTTGCTTCAACTCATTTTAAATAAGTAGCAAAATAACTTTGGGTGTACAAAGTACATTCTATAAGATTCTAGTTGGCCAATCAGCACTTCAAATGCACACAACACAACCAATCAGGATCATCTCAGAGGTCCCAATTCGCATATTATCCATCGCAAATATGGGTTTAAATCAGGGCTGCTTGTTTAGTTTATGGGAAAAATCATAATCTCGATTATATTAATTATAATTGTAATCACAATTATTTAAACCACTATATATATGTATATATACACAGTTTAAGTTAGAATTATTAGCCCCCCACCCCCCACCCCCCCCCTTCTTTTTGAAATATTTCCCAAATGATGTTTAACAGAGCAAGGGAATTTTCACAGCATGTCTGATAATATTTTTTCTTCTGGAAAAAGTCTTATTTGTTTTATTTTGGCTAGAATAAAAGCAGTTTTTAATTTTTTAAACACCATTTTAAGGACAAAATTATTAGCCCTTTTAAGCTATATTTTTTTTGGATTGTCTACAGAATAAACCATCGTTATACAATAACTTGCCTAATTACCCTAACCTGCCTAGTTAACCTAATTAAACTTCTTAAGCTTTTTTTTGTCACTTTAAGCTGTATAAAAGTGTCTTTAAGAATATCTAGTAAAATATAATTTACTGTCATCATGGCAAAGATAAAATAAATCAGTTATTAGAAATGAGTTTTTAAAACTGTCATCTTTAGAAATGTGTTGAAAAAATCTTCTGTCCATTAAACAGAAATTGGGGAAACAGGGGGGCTGATAACTCTGGGGTGTATATATATATATATATATATATATATATATATATATATATATATATATATATATATAATTTTGGAAAGGGTAAAAAAAAATAAAATAAAAAAATAAAAAGAACCACACAGTTCCCACTTTTGCATGTATTTGACCATTTAAGCACTCACCTTAAGATGACTTTTCGTCTCTAAGGCTCAGAAAAAAAATGAAGCGCATCCCATGCTGCAAATGTCCCGTTAAAGTACATGCTTTTACTAATCTTCACATGAAACTGAGCTTTGCAGAGGAACAATTGCATACTGCTGGAAAGGGGATGGGATGTAACACAATAATCTTTTAATTTCGATTAATGTTTTTCATAATCGTTGGAAGACAAAATCAAAACTGAATTTGAATTAAATGCACAGCCCTAGTTTAAATGTTTATCCAATAAGGTTATTTGTTTAATCATTTATTTCTTGTTTATTATTCCTTATGTAAATTTATATTTTCTTTCGATTGTTTGTTTATGCTTTAAGTTAGGTAGTTTACGTTTTCTCTCCGCATGCAAGAGAACAGCGAGTAGCTCCTAATTTTTGATTTGCTTGAGTGAACACAAGTTAACTGCAAATGATAGCAAGCAAGAATTATTTTTTTTCATGAATGATGTATACAACACGATGCATGCATAGTATTTTTATTTATTTGTATTGACCAATTTTTTTTATTTATGTTTATTTATTTATTTTTATTTGTGTGTGAATAACCCCCTTTATTAGTTTCAAAGGTGGCCCAGCCCAGCGTATATAAGGGTTTATTTTGGTTCATAGGTTTTAAGTTTGGTTTTGGATGGCGACCTTATAACATCTGCGCCCCAAAAAACTTTATTTTTGTTGCATTTAATTATTGTTTCACTTAAATTTTTGTATGGCCAAAATGTTTATTTTGGTTTACATTGGTTGAAAGGCACAAATAAATCATTTATTTGCGAATCATGCCTCCTTGCTTTATTGGATGAACCCTTGCACTACCTTTTGGCATTGTCCAGAAGAATGAGCATACTGGCTCCGCCATCGTCCTGGAAGCTCTCATAGTGATGGCGGTCAGCATTGCCGATGAGATAATCGAAGATGGACGTGTCGATAACATCCAGCAGTCGCGGACCAGCATCGTAAGGGGGCATTTTCTTCACAGCCTCGCAGTAACTCTCATCATACTCCCACCTAAAACACAAACACACACATTGATCAGCACAATCAATAACAGCAGATACATCCTTCTGAACAGAGCTCTGGATGCAAGTGAATTTCTCATCAGTCTCTTATTGTGGAACCAGAACCCAACCAAACAATGTACACTGTGCTCTATGGGGGGCTGATGGAATATTTAAGACCCTGTTTTTGACCTAATATTACCATGCATTTGCAGTAATTCCCTCAGAAATATTCAGGACATTACAGTTTCAACTTGGTATTACCATGTACTTAAATGCATCTCTCGTGAGCACTTGTGTTGGGATTTCATTGAGATGTTGTATTAGTGGCATTGTAGCAAACAGACGCAGCATTTCCTGCTGCATAGTTACATTACCACAACATTAAACCCACATGCTTCTTTCCAAATGATAACACCAAATTTGATCTCTAACAAATAGAGAAAAGAAAAAGGCATATCCAGGGAGAGAACTCCAGCAATGAAATATGCATTAGCCTGTCATAAAACAACAAAAATAGTCAGAAACATTATTTCAAACCATCTGAATTAATGCACAGTTGTGTACTTAGTTTTATTAAAATGTTTTGTTATTTTTATTTATTGACTTATTTTAATATAAGGAATGGATTGAGCTATGAACTTATTTTATTTCCTTTTTAATAATCACTTTAGTGATTAACTTCTTTATATTTAGCATTTTTTACCCCCAATATTATGCAGCCGTAAGATCAGCATCACCTTGGTTTCCTCAACAACAAAAACAACACCTGGATTTTTCCGCTGGATACTCATCCTGAGGCTTCTAGAGATTGTGCAGCACCATTGATGTGATCCAAGACCTGTGAAGAGATGATGCCAACCACAGAGCACTTCTAGAGGTCTTCATAATCCTGGACCAGGCCGTATCCTGAGCAGATGCTGTGGTGGTCATGGAGGAGTGGAGAGCGTTTTTCCTGAAACACCCCAATGACAGACTAGTCTTCGCATTGATTCTGCGGGCCAGCCTAAACACCCGCTGGTGATCAACTCACACCTGCAGCTTCTCCACGATGGAGGTCCAGCGTTCTCTAGCCTACAGCGCCTAGACTGCAGCTCTGCACAAGAAGTTTGGCCAGAGAAGAAATGGTCTCTTCACTTTTGTAAATTGGTGAAGTTTGTTTCACGCCACTGTCACGCTTAGTTTGGGACTTGTGGAGCTGCGCATTGATGGATTTGCTCTTCAGTGTTCGGACTTTCAGCAGTGAAAATTAAACCACACTGAACTGAACTAAACTGAACTTCAACTCTGAAAACTGGACTGACACAGTTTCAATGTTCAGATTTCTATGTTCAGCTGCTTTGACACAATCTACATTGTAAAAGCTATAGAAATAAACTTGAATTGAATATTGCAGAGCACATTGTTTGGATGAATTTTTGAGCTCAAACATAATAATTACATAATAAAGTATTTTCTGAAGTAACGTTTTTTTTTTTTAATTCAAAATATTCCACATGGTTTTAATGTCACCAGCATTAATTAATTATATTTTTAAAGCTTATGTTGACCAAAGACCTTTCCCCCCACAAAGGCATCTAAAAATAAATCAGTTAAAACTGAATATGAAAGACATTTCTGGATTACTGCAATGCATTCGATGTTTGCAGAACAGAGCGAGTTTCAGAGAACTTCAGACCAAAATAATGTAGTTGTTGTCACAATATGAATAGATCAGTAATAGCCAAACTAGACTAGACTCCTAAACCAAAACCTTTACAGTAAATTGACTGCAACAGAGATGATAAGATCACTTAAAAGATTTACCTTTCTATATGCTAATCTGCAGCATGTGCAGCTAACAGTAATGCAAAGATTTCATTCAAAATGTAGTCTTAAACAGCCAGATTTACAGTCTACAGTCTCAAGTACACTTGGCAGACGCTTTTGTTCTTACAATCAAGAAGAGATTCAGAAAATCAACATGAAGAGGCAGTACTTACAGGAAGTGCTAATTATACAAAGGAACTGTCAGTGTTTAGAAAATTAAATGCTACAGTAAGGGAGTGCTTTTTTTAGAGCGGGAAGTGAAAAATCTTTCTACAGGTGGTTTGTTAAGCCCACTCAGCTGTGTGAAGCACACTTCATATATGCATAGTGATGAGGGTATAACGGATCACGGTTGATCCGTGATTCAAACGAATCACAACCCGTGGTTTGGAACACAAGTGACGTTTGGATTATTAATTTTTTTTGTACTCAAATTTGTAAAGATCGCAAAGAGATTGCCTCTGGCATCATTCAAATCACATGTACTGTATGAAAGCATTTAGACTTGCCTGTAAAATATAACGATGATGGAAGAAGTTGTGGTAGGTTATTCGAGATGTGGTGGGTTTCTTAGGTTATTAAAGGTGTTTTCTGTCACTATTTGTTTAGCCTGCATTAATGCATTCAGTGTTAGCTGCACGATTAATCACTAAAAGATGGAGATCTCAACAACCACGCAACATAAATTATAAATGATGGGGATTTGCATGTTTATTAAACCTTAGAGATTCAGTCTTTAGTCTTTTGATTTAGTGATGAAGTTACAAACAGTCAAATAACACAGAAGTACTGGGATAACAGTTTAGATAAAACCACTGATGTTTATGGTAAAGATTCAAATCACTATCACATGCATTTAACTTGATGCTCAAAAATTAAAGTTGTAGGCAGCAATTACATTATTTAATGCCAGCAGTCAAAAACATGCCATTGAATAATTCTGCAAATAGGACCCATCTCGTAATGAAACATGACGTTTTATGAGTCAATAACTGAATCATTTAATGAAAGTGAGACTAAAAATAAATATAGGTTGTGCAAATTATTATGTTAGATCTCTACATTTAGCGTTATCAGCAACAGTAGTAGTAACAGTGAATTTTTCACAGTATTGAATATTTTACTATTTATATTTATTCAGATGATTATTTCTTTATTTTATTTTTAATAAAATTACAGGTTCTAAGTTCTGTTTGTTAAAACAAAGTTTATTACAGTACTGTTTTTGTAATAAATGGAAAGAAAATTCCATTTGTCTCCTCCCCTTTATGGCTGATCTGAAAAATGGTCCGTGACTAAAAACCATAACGTGATCCGAACCCTGAGATTTGTGATCAGTTACACAACTAATAGTGATTGTTTTTCGTGTAAGAACATGTCTGATACAAATGTACAAAAACTGATGCACCCTCATCTAACTACTATTACTACATTCTAAGAGCTCATCTGTTGAATCAATGCAAGAAAACTGCAGTGATAACCATAACGCTATGATCAGATGCTTACTTAACTGCACTTTTTTCTCAACAGTCATTTTTTGTGTTTGTTTTTGTTATTGAGAGGAAAGAGTGCACCACCACATATTTACATATTAATCTAAATGTGACTTTCAGCAGTGTGGACATCATCTTAGGGTGCTTTCCCACCTGCCTCATTTAGGGTGCTTTCACACCTGTAGATCAATTGTTTTGTTCTGAAACAGGGATTAAAATTTTTACGTTTTGCTGCAATTGGCTTTCACACGGCAAAGTTTCTAAATGACCAGAACAGTTCAAACAAGTCACTCTCCTCACATTGGTCAGAATTTCAGGGCTTATTTTTTAAGAGTCCCACATATTCTGCTCATACATTATTATTTTAATTTATGATGATGAGAAATTAGACATTATAAGCTAAAAGGTGCACTTTAATTTTGACAGCCACAGACATCGTCACCAAATATAAATGAGAGAGGTAAGATTTTCTCATTTAGAGCCTCATTTCAGCTGTCAAAGGCTGTAAAAATCAATCTATTGAATCATTCAATCTATTTAAAAAATGTTGTTTGAATTACGCATTATAGACTTACATTATAGAGAAAAATAACAGATGAAGTGAGACTGCAGTCAGGTCATAAAGCAGGCCAATGTTGATCTTTTTTTTAGAGGTGCCAGTGCACAAACAATAGGCCTAATACAAATTTTTATAAGATTAAATATAGAAAAAATATATCAGATGTTAATTTATGTCAATTTTCCTAATAGATTAAAGCTCTTGTTACTGTTGCAGCATGGTTTCACTTTCATATTAAACATGAAACGCACATTTACCAGTAGGAATGACATCCCGCCCTACTCATAATTCTCTCTTCATATAGCCGTACATATAACTATTACATATTCATAATACACTGTGATATAGCGGTAGTACGTTGGATCATATTGTTTTCTGCTCCAGGATTCATTTCAATCAAGCTGAGACCACCTCAGGCAGTCTCAGACCGACTGTTTTGGCACGCATCCAATCGTGATTGCGGTTTTCAAATATGCCAAATGAACCGCGAAAACTTGACAAACAAGCCCAGTTTGTTCTGAAACAAACGTCTAGGTGTGAAAGCACCCTTAGTTCGGTTAAAACATACCATAGTTCATTTTCCTTTTTGGTGCGGTTCATTTGGACAGGTGTGAAGGCGGCGATCGTACTCGAGTGTGCAGCAAAAAAGGACCTCCTCAAAGAGGTGGCCTCGGTGTGCTTTCAAATGATACCTGGAGCTGTTCGTTTGATAGAGAATGTAAACCAACCTCAATCTGATGCAAATGCAAAAAGTACTTTGGTTTTTGAGCTAAACCAGCTGCCATAATCAACTGTGAAAGTTTTTTGACACTTTACCACAATTACAGTATGGCAGGTGGGGAGGTCCATACTGTCTGCTGACTTTTCCTCCACATTTTGTTTACTTCTGTGTGTTGCACATGTGAGTTTCCCATGTGTTAGTTCTGACCAATCAAAACGCAGTTGAGTAAATTTGTCAAGTAAAAAACTGATGTGGCTGTCATGTGACTGCTTTTTGATTCATTTCAACTAGTTCTGTTCAGAGCATCGTCCTGGTGTGAAATGGAACTAAGAGTGCCTTCACATCTAGATGTTAAAACCTGGTGTGTTTCCCCCGTTAGCTCGGTTCATTTGGCAGATGCGAATCCAGAAATTGCGATCTGATCTGTGCCAAAACAATCGGCCCGAGACAGCCTGAATGATGTGGATTCGGCTAAATTGAAACAAACTCAGAAGCAGATCGATTCTAGTGAGAAAGAAATATGATCCAATGAACCAGGCTATATCACAGTGTTTTGTGGTTATATAATAGCCATACAGCTATATGAAGAGAAAATAATGAGTAGCGCAAGATGCCATCATTCCCACAGGTAAATGTGCGTTTCATGCCGGATACAAACCAGAAAGCTTGGTGAAATATTAAGGAGCTGTTCATCCTTTAGGAAAACTGCCATAAATTACCATCTGATATCTTATAATATTTTGTATTGAACCTATTGTTTTGTTCATTTGTGCACTAACACCCCGAAAAAAAGATCAACATTGATCTGCTTCATGACCTGACTGCAGTCTTGCTTCATCTGTTATTTCTCTCTATAATGTAAGCCTATAAAGCAATATAATTTAATATAATTATAGCTAACTTTTTTTAAAGCTCAAAATTAATAATGAAAACAAAAATGTTGTATTTTTATTAACTAATTAAATGTTACAAAAAATGATGGGCAATCGATTTATTGATTCAATAGATCATTTTGTACAACCCTTGACAACTGAAAAGAGGCTACGTATTAGAAAGTCTTACCTGTAACTTATATTTGGCGACAATGTCTATGGGTGTCACCATTCAAAATTAAAGTGCACCTTTTCGCGTCTCATTTCTCATCATCAGAAATTAAAATAATGATGTATGACAGCTGAGCAGAATCTGTGGGACTCTAAAAAATAAACCCTAAAATTCTGACCAATGTTTACTCGCACCTATTTTGGTCAGTTTAGAAACTTTGCTGTGTGAAAGCAAACCACAGCAAGAAAAAAAATAAACATTCTAACAACCTAAATCCCTGTTTCAGAACAAAAAAAATCAATCTACAAGTGTGAAAACACCCTTAAATGACTGAAAATACTACAATATCATGTTCAACCTTGGTCCAGTCCAAAGGAAACATACTAGAGGTGTGAAAGCACCCTTAATGTTTGTTATTAGTATATTACCTTTTTATATAAATGAATCACTTCTAATCAACAATAAACAAGATCTTCACTATGAGCATTTTGGTGCATTGCATCATGTTCAGACTGTACTGTAGTTCACTGAATAGAAACTAGTGCTAATACAATTTTACTCCACATTTTTTGAAAACATTTTACAACTCTCCCACAGTAAAAGAGATGATATTTACCGTTTCTGAATCCATTGAGCTGATCTCTAGCAGGAGCAGTGTTAGCTTAGCTTAGCATAAATCATTGAATCAGATTAGACCATTAGCATCTCTCTCAAAATTAAAAAAAAAAAAAGTTTCAGTATTTTTTTTATTTATTTAAAGCTTGACTTTTCTGTAGATACATCATGTACTAAGAGTCTAAGACTGACAGGAAATGAAAATTACTATTTTCTGGTTGATATGACTAGAACTATACTCTCATTCTGGCGTAATAAACATTGAACATTGCTGCCATTATGATATTGACATTATACAGTACATACTGATATTTATATTATACATATTCTAACTCATGGTGCAAATAAAGGTGCTGAGAAAGAATTGTAGGCTCTGCGTGATATCATTGCACCTGCTGCAGCCATGGTACAATTTTATTTTCATTAAAAGTGAAGTGTTCCTTTAGGGCCCCTTTCAATGCTTGAGTTTTTAAAGGCACATGAATTCTGATTGTTTTTGTCAATGTTTTATTGTTTATCAGCCAAAATAAATCATTCTTAATATTATTCCAACAATATTGTCATTATAGATGTGGTATGAACTATTCTTGCATTATTAGTATGATTATTAAAACACTGAAGTTGCAATTTTAATTATCATCTTTGGTGTGAACAGCTCTTTGGGGTTGTTATAACTGCCCACAATGTACTGCTGGCAAAGTAGTGGGGAAAAAAAACAGATGTGAAGAAAATAAAACCTTTCCTGCGCCTCGCCATAATTGCAGTGTAACCAAAATTTTACAAACTTAAACTATACACTTATGCATCATTCATTGTTCCATTACATAGCAACACATAATTAGACAGGAAACTATTGGGAAAGAGATCAGGAAATGAGACACTTCATTTGAAATAATAGGTTTGTTTTTTTCCCAGAAAATTCTGAGGTACAAGCCATACAGACTGCCCTTTGAGAGATAATGTTCTTCTGCTGCTTCTACTTTTCAAGCAGTTGTTTTTCTTCCAACAAATAATCACAGAAAATATTTAGGTACGCATATGATTTAAAGGGATAGTTCACCCAAAAATTTTAATTCTGTGATTATTTACTCACCCTGAGTGTTTTTCTTCTTTTGAACACAAAGGAAGATATTTTAAAGAATGTTGAAAAAAAAGTCATTGACATTCATGGTAATTTTGGTTATTATAGTTAACGAAAAAGAAGAAAACTTGAATTGAAAAAACATTTTCGTTAACTGAAATAAAAATGAGTTTTTTTTAAAAAACTAGAACTAACTGAAAGTGTATCGTGTACATACAAAACTAACTGAAGCTAACTAAAATTATAGCAAAAACGTCCTTCGTTTTCGTCTTCGTAAATGTATTTAATAGAGACTGTAAGCCTTTTACATTTCATTACATTTACATTTAGTCATTTAGCAGACGCTTTTATCCAAAGCGACTTACAAATGAGGACAAGGAAGCAATTTACACAACTATAAGAGCAGCAGTGAACAAGCGCTATAGACAAGTTTCAGGTATGTAAAAGTCTAAGAAGCAAAACAGTAGTAGGAAATTTTTTTTTTTTTTTACTTCTTTTAGAAGTAAATCTGTTTACTTTGTGCTGCCAGGTGTTTGACCCGTACGGCACCTCAGAGTCTGTAATCCTGCTGTCATTGGCTAGATCAAGCCAGTCCTCCTCCAGCCATCCTCGCTGTTGCTCCTGCGCCAAAAACAATGGCTGGACATGACAGCATCACAGTGACACATTAAATATGACCCGAGCAGACACTTAAAAGTATTAATTTAACACATTTGTGCCCAATAATGGGTTTTATTTCTGTATAAGTGATCGCGATCAAATCTTTTTACCCAGATCTTCTAAGTGAACTGGTTGAACTACAGTAGTTCACCAAATCAAACTGAATCATTTGAAAACGATTCGCGTTTCCAGTAAGCACTTATCCACAAACAGCTTACTTTTTAACATGCCTGAACATGCCAAACTTGAACAACTACAGTGCGGGTATACCGAGGGCTTAAATGAGAGGATCTGGTGAAACGTAAGTTCATATCATAACAGAAAGTCGTAATGGAATTTAAATAAGCGAATCAAGCTTCAGTAGGGTTGAAAAGCTGTAAGAAACTGTTTCAGATCATGCTGGTGTTTGACTGAAATTATGATCGCTCACTGCATATTTCTGATATGTTGAGTCCAAACATGGGAGGATTGTCACAAAAGATCCGGTTTGTGTTAAAGATCCAAACTTCCCATTACTACAGTGTATTAAACCTCAGAAGCAGCCTTGCACACATATTGTACTTAAGGCTGCTATCTCGTGGGCTTTGGTCTTTGAATTTGAGGATGGGTAGATGGTAGTAGATGGTTCTTGAGTCAAAAAAAAGGTAGCCTATCTTTGGTTGAGTTTTTATTATACAATATTTATTTGGATGATTTTGAATCTTGCGCCTAACAAATATCTTTACAAAAAACTAAAACTAACACTGAAACTAATAAAAACTGAACTAAAACTAAGCAATTCCAAAATATAAAAACAAATGAAAACTTAATTTAAAAGTCAAAAACGAAATTAAATCTAACTAATGAAAATCCAAATCTATTATAACCCTGATTCCTATTATGAAAATCAATGGCTGATTTTCCTCTCAACATTCTTCAAAATACCTTCTAGAGCTGCACGATTCTGGCTAAAATGAGAATCATGATTTTTTTGGCTTAAAATGAAGATCTTGATTTTCTCACGATTCTGTAGATGTAAAATAAATGTTAATATGAGTAGGCTATAATTATTGTTATTTCTAAAACATATGGCAAAAAAACAATATTAGGCCTATGTATAGGTCTACTGTTGGTCAAAATGCTACATTTTGTATAGACTTGGAATGGTGGACTTGAACAAACTTTGCCACGTGTCATTTCGCGGCCGCATTATTACATTGAGGCAGAAATGACATTTTTGGGTGAATTACACCTTATAAATACAGTATGTGGCACTTGGATCCATTTGGAGGTGTCCATGTTGCTCATTGCTGTTCATGTTGCTGTTAAGACTTCATGTTGCTTGCATCCGCCTTCACGCTTCTCTCATGACCTTGAAAATATAATTGGCTGAATCATAGAAAAGCTAAAGTAAGATCGTGTGTAGGGTCGAATCGAGATCACGATCTTATTTCGATTAATCGTGCAGCTCTAATATCTTCCTTTGTGTTCAACAGAAGAAAGAAACTCACAAGATCAGAATTTAAGAATATGAATATGAGGAAATTATCATTTTTGGCTGAACTATCCTCTCAGTATTTTAGTTGGTGTATGCGTATGTGTGTTTTATACATTTAAAAATCGTATAGGCATCGTTGCCTGATAGTTTATATTTAATAAAAGTTATATTGAGCCAAAATGTGAATGTCAATTTCCTGGACTAATCTCAATTGAAGATGTATACCTTACACTTTGTCGCTTCAAGTCAATATTTGTCTTAAAACGACACCTTCCTTTACAGATTGAGCCAGATTAATGTTGGCATAGTCATCCTGGAGTATGATCAAAAAATACGAATTCCAACGTTTTTTCGTTTATTTTCTTTAGTAGTGTAAGGATTTTAAAGGAACCATGATTTGCCAAGAACACAAAAAATTCCAGTCAATGAACCAACCATTTAAACAGTTAATGACCCAACCAACACAGAGTATGAAATACATCTATGAGTTTCCTAAAACAACAACTATCCATGTCTCATTTTAAACAAGTAACCTTATATTTACAAACACTCTAAGAGCACGTAAAGGTAGCACATTTTTAATCCCATGAGTTTAGTAAAATCCCCACTGTCCAGTAGACACCAACAAACACATCATCCCAACCACAGGCCATCAAGCTGAAAGTGCTCTGAGTGCTAAATATAGCAGTGTGAACTAATACACTCATTCCAGTCAAACAGCGAAAATAGATGGCAAAGGGAAAAGACCAGTGAAGGGGGCTCACAGGGTTTCTGGAGGTTTCACCAAGTCAAATTTAAGACCTTTTTAAGAGCGTTATGAATACATTTTCAGACTTGTACATTATTTTTGTTGATCTTTTTTAAGGGAAAAGATGCTGGAGGAAAATGTCTCCTGACTTACTCCTCCAATGTATCAAAAAAGGCTCGATAATATTTGGCTCTGATGACTGTGCAGGCCATTCCCCATTAAAAAATATATAGAAAGCTATTTCCTAGCCACATAATTCAAATAATGTGTCAAAACAAGAAAACTATGGTTAAATACATAGTTTTTGACACCTTTTTTAAAGTTATGTAGATAGAACTTTTCTTTAATGAAAAAAATAAACCATTTTTAAAAACTAAAATAAATAAAATGTTAATTAACCTCCTAGGGTTTGAGTGTCAACATACGTGGACAGCACATTTTAGCTCTTAAGTGGCTATTTAAAATACTTTGAATGTTTTATATTTTGTTACAGACATTTTTTTCAGACATCATACGTTTTGCAGCATATGAAATGTCCCAAACCCTATTTTTAACTGCCAAAAATGGGAAACAAAATTGTTTTTACTCTCTGATAGTCAAAGTCAAAAAAAAAATTCTATGTTATATATGCATTTTAAAAAATAAACAAAAAGTGTTTTATGTAAATTGGGACCACGAATCCACATATATGGACATCATTTTTCTCTAAAAGTACATCATATCAAAAGATGATTATTCTATTCTAGATTTTATTCTAACTAGGTTCCAATAAGCCCAAATAGCAAAGAGAAATAAAAACTGATGTAAAAAACACCCTGGGCCTTAAGAGGTTATCGCAACTTTAATTAATGTTCTATTGAGATGTATTGTTGGTGACTGTATGGGTGTTGGCCTGATTGGGTAGCTTTACATGGACAAAAAAAATAAGACCTGGTTAAACCGATTTAAGACCTACAACCCTGTATTTCTGCAAATTTGAGGTGTAACATTTGTTTTTGAAAAGTAAAACTTATTAAGACCCCACAAACACTTTGGAGCTGAAGAGTACCTGGCGAGTTTGCCCTCTCTGTATGTGCGTCCCCATGGGTGTCTGTGTTTCTGTAAGGGCCAGACGTCAGGGAGCCACAAAGTCACCGATCCCTCCATCACATCCCCTTCTGCGCATGCCGGCTCCGTCTCACGACAGTAATAACACTTCCCATAGAAACACGTATTATTCCCTATGCAGAGAAGAGAGACATTAGCATCTATTACCATTTGTAACACTACTTGAAAAGATGTCTGGAAGGAACTTTTGAAGGGAAGAAAAGACGGTTATAAATTATGCAGTAGTCCAAAAAAAAAAAAAAAAACACTGATACAATAACGCTTGACAAAATACCGTATATTACCTTCCAGAGGGGTAATGTACACAAAAATAATGAAGGTTCAATACTTTCGTTTCAATGACCATTGCAAATAATTTGAACAAAAAGTAACAAGTAATATCCAATCCAAACAAAGTTAATGATGGCGTTTGGCTAGGCATGTTTATGATATTATCATAATTGTGGTATTAATATTGTGTGAGCAGACATGTCACAAAAAGTAAACAAACACATTGTGAATGTTTGAAAGGACTGACTGTGTGACTCTGTAAGTCATGTTATGATAGCAAAAAAAGTTAATTTATATCATACAATCAAGTGAGCGTGAGCACAATCTCAAATGTCATTTCATGCAATAGTTCAACAAATAGGAAGCTATTATTGAGTGAACTATTAATTCATTCATTTCCTTTTTGGCTTAGTCCCTTTATTAATCTGGGGTCGCCACTGCAGAATGAAACGCCAACTTATCTAGCATATGTTTTACACAGCGAATGCCCTTCCAGCTGCAACCAGTCACTGGGAAACATCCATACACACTTATTCACACACACACACATACACTACGGACAATTTAGCCAACCCAATTCACCTATACCACATGTCTTCGGACTGTGGGAGAAACCGGAATACTTGGACGAAACCCTCGCAAACACGAGGAGAACATGCAAACTCCACACAGAAATGCCAACTGACCCAGGCTGCCTGAGTGAACTATATATTCATTACCATGAACTGAACTAAACTGAACTTCAACAGTGACAACAACTAAAGCATTTTAATTTACCAGAACTTCAAGCTAAGCTGCTTTGACGCAATCTACATTGTAAAAAAGTGCTATAGATATTAGAAAACATGACAATTATGAAAATTAGGAAAGATGACAGAATACGCAAAAAATGGGATGTATTATTTGATCGGTCAGGTGAAAAAATAAGAAGGATGGTGTGAAACTGACCGTGCATCAGAAAAGTGCTCAGCAGTTGATCTGTAGCCACTGGCTTTATCTCTGTGCGCAGATTCATAAACCTCCCCACCACCAGAGGCGCTCTCCTAAAACCCAGAATCCTACAGGAGGAGATTGAAAAGACAAAACCAGTAAAAACACATCCGTTAGTATCAAGTGTGCCACACGTCTGCTTTTGAGTGATGCTCCCGGCTGTTAGATCGCCCTCTGGGGGCTGGCTGCACTATGAGTCATAAAGCCCGCCTCCTCTGAAAATATTCTCCTATGTCCTGCATCAGTTTTCCAGCATATTTTGTTTAAGATTTTAACAGATTCTGCAAGAGGTTCATAAACTTTCAAACACAACTGCACAGTATATGTGTATTTGCTCACAATTTATATTAATGTACAATTCACACTATTAGCTCATTAGGTTACTAATTAGCTGCTCAATAATAGTTATTAAGGTAATATTTGGGTTTACGTATTGGGTAGGATTGAGAATGTAAAATAGAATAATACACAATAAATACTAATAAACAGTTAATATCTTAATAATAAACAGGTACTGTATAAGCCAGTAGTTAATAGGGTGAACTGTTGCTTAACTAAAGTGTATAATATGCGTGTGCTATTTAGGGACAAGATGTGAACTGTATCCAGTCTTCTGTCAGCGTTGTTCATACATGCAGAAGTTGATCTGACGCCTAAAGGGATCATTCAACCAAAAACCTTTGTTTTTTTTACTTCCAAAATGAAGTTATCGTTCTAGCGAAACACCAAAGGGCTTCAATTTCAAGGTGTTCCTCACACACAGCTATCACATTGCTTCAGAAGACTTTAAATAGGACACAAATCACAAAGGCTATTTTCCTGACACCTCTCTTGCCTTTGTTTTGTTATTGTTTGAGCTACAAACTTATGTTACAGCTGCACGAACAGATTTGTGTGCCATAAAAAAATGACCGCTTTATGCGTTTAGAGCGAAATGTGTGAGTTTACAATTAAAATAAAAATATTGACAAGACGTTTAGCTAAAAGTAAAAGGATGGCCGTTCAAAAATGACTACACTAATGTTCACAACTGACCAGGAAAATCGAACATTCTTAAGTGCTTTTAACTATATTTGTACACACCAGTAAACAATAATGATCCGTTTATTTTAGTAAGCGCTTGTTTTATATTGATTTATGTCATATACACTACCTGACAAAAGTCTTGTCGCCCATCCAAGATTTAGGAACAACAAGTAATAACTTGACTTCTAGCTGATCATTTGGTATCAGAAGTGGCTAAATGAAAGGCAAAGGCCTCTAGATTACGCTTATTTTACCAAAATAAAATATGATCATGCCTTGATTTTTAATTATTTAATTAGGACAGTAAGGTCTGACTTTGCTTAGACAAAAGTTTTGTAACTTAACAGAAATAATGTACAGTATAGAATATAAAGTCATGGTGCAGTGGAAAAAGAATTCATAATGTGTATGACTCCCATGAGCTTGGAGGACTGCATCCATACATCTCTGCAACTCAATTAACTTATTAATAAAGTCATCTGGAATGGCAAAGAAAGCTTTCTTGCAGGACTCCCAGAGTTCATCAAGATTCTTTGGATTCATCTTCAATGCCTTCTTTATCTTACCCCAGACATGCTCAATAATGTTCAAGTCTGGTGACTGGGCTGGCCAATCCTGGAGCACCTTGACCTTCTTTGCTTTCAGGAACTTTGATGTGGAGGCTGATGTATGAGAAGGAGCGCTGTCCTGCTGAAGAATTTGCCCTCTCCTGTGTTTTGGGCAGATACCTCAGGTTGTTGATGTTGCCATCCACTGTGCAGATCTCTTGCACGCCCCCATACTATGATTCTTCCTTCACCAAACTTGACTGATTTCTGTGAGAATCTTGGGTCCATGCTGGTTCCAATAGGCCTTCTGCAGTATTTGTGATGATTGGGATACAGTTCAACACATGATTCATCTGAAAAATCTACCTTCAGCCACTTTTCTAAATGATCAACTGGAAGTCAAGTTATTATTTGTTGCTCTTACAACTGGGATCAACGACAAGACTTTTGTCAGTCATTCCCAATGAGCATGAATTGGTTTCTGTACATCTTAATCATTTTGGCTGTGGTCTGAACTCTGCTGTGGTTTGATTTTTAGAACAACATCTTTATCGTTATCCTTATAGTTTTTGTGTTTGTTGTTTTATAGCACAGAGGTGTAGAATGCCTGATTCTGATTGGCTGATGAACATTTTAAGGTGTGCAGTTCATTATTTTCAGCTTACTGCACAGCTAAAGTAGTTCCAGGTGGGTTTTGAGCAATTGTTTCAAAACAAAACAGAAGACTTTGGATGAGAAGCGGCAACCTCCGCCTCTCCCTCATGAAGCTAATATGGAAGTAACTGAAACTGCAATTCATCGAAATTCCGCTTGTCCTGGCTACAAAAAAAAAGCACATTTCTTTTGACCCCAATGTTAAAACGGCCAACTTTACACCAGAAAAAAATGGTGTTTACAGCCTGGTACAATAAACGATTTTGGAGTATATAGCTAAAATTACACTTCATGACTACTGTGAGGAGGTGAATTTTTTATAACTCATCCGTTTCATTTTTATTAATTCTGCATAATTAAGAGCGAGGCCATTTGAGTGACAGTTAGGTTTTGCTTGTCGACGTCATTTCACCTCAGCTGATTCCGGCTGATTAGCCGCTGAACTCGGCTTATACATCGTATTTTTGTTTTGTTTTATGTGGCTTTACACAGTCAGCTGCTTTTTGGATTTATTATTTCTTACAATTATCAGATGATTTGGCATGCTGTGTGCACTTAATTGGGCTCACAGACCATTCAAGTGGCCCCCATTTCCCAGGTGAGTGAAATTTTATACTTATATACCATCTCTATAACTGTATTTGTTTTACGTAAGATTATTTATTATTTATAATTGTCTTTAGAACCTGAATGCACTCTAGAATCTGACAGATTGATTAGCTGTAGGCTCTAGAAGAGTCATCTGAAACGTTGTCACACAGTTTTATGCCTGGATTTCATAAAAAAAACCTTGCATTTACTAACACAGACTAACGTTATTTTTGAAGTATTTGGAAGTTATTTGCGTTTTTCTCTAGTAGAAAATCGTCATAAGAACAATGTTTAGTGGCTCAATGTATTATATCAGTGTTTTAAGTCTAAACACTTTATTGATATAGTACACAACCAAGCACATGTGTTCAGAACACAAACAAATCGCAGGTAATGAAGTGTTAAGCGTTTCTCTCAAAGAAAAACTCATCTAAGCAAAATGCTAGCAGGCATCTGTAGCTCCGATCACGCTCCACCTTTTTCGGTAACCCCCAGAAGGCGCAATGACTCACAAACAAAATGGCAATGGTTGGCCACAGCCACTTGTAGCTAGGGATGCAACGATTAACAGATTTCACTATTAATCACGCTTTAACTCATCACATACGTCAACTAATCGTAAAGGCTTCTCAACTCCACATTTCTGTTCCACGAAACGAAACTGCTGCAACTAAACTAAGTAAATAACTAAGTAATGTCAACTGTGCGCTAGTTCAGAGTTAATACACAGGGGCTAATACGCACGCAAACTGGACTAACTATGGCTGAGACACCTAGCAGCAGCGGCTCTTTTCCACGGACAAGTTCATTATTTCCAATAGAGAAAATATATAAGGAGCAACGCGCTTGTGCCTTCCAAGCGCACCCAGTTGAAAACATCTCACGCTGTTGTGGTGAGAGTTGTGTGTGCCTTTCAGTGCAATGTAAACAAAAGATGTGTTCCACAAATTACTACGATTTTTTAAAATCATAATGTATATATGAACAAAGAGGATAACAACAGTTCATTTAAATACTTAGCTAATATAGGTTAGATTTAAATTAGACATATACAATTTTTATATTTATTTATTTATTGATTGTTCTGTCATTTTTTTGTGTAAAATTATCACTCATGTTTAAATCAAAAACTTTTTTCACTTATTTTTAAGTCCAAAGAGAGTAATGCATTATTGTTTGTTTTTAAATATTTTGTGCTGTATTATTTGGTTACTGAGCAGCAATAAATAACACTTTAAAATATAAGGAGTTTTCTTGTGATTTACTAAACTAGTAGTGTTTTGAAATTAATGAATGCATAATAATTGTGATAACCATGAAACCATGATTATTTCTCAGCCTATAATCATTCAACCAAAAATCTATAACTGTTGCATCCCTACTCGTAGCTTCATTTGCGCTCTTCAGAAACTTATGGGTGATGTCACAGATATTACGTCCATATATTAAGTGTAGCATAAGCAGAATATATTGACTACAGATGTTGATTTATTAAAAAATAATGACAAACAAATGTTCAAATCCATCAATACCTTGGGTATGTATTATTATTCTAATAAATCAATGGCTCATCTTCAATTATTCCCTACATATGGCATGTCTGTTAGGGATTTATTTAGTCTTTATTTAGAGCACTCGAGTCAGTCATATAACAAGGACATTTTATTCAAAATCGTATCTTGTTTTATGTTGACTGTACATGAACATTTGTGCACAATTCTCTGCTTTTATGTTTTGAAAGTGTACAAAGCTGCCTGTAAGTGTTGCTGGGAATGTCCCAGGGGCTCACTGTTATTGAAACTAACAGAATAACCTTTTCTTTCTTTTGTCATATGAATGTAATGTTAAAAATGTCTTGGGAATTTTTCTTTTCAATGGCTTCATTTTGTAGTTCACAAGTCTTTCATGTAAAGATTTTGTCTTACTCTTGAGCAAAATCACAAACTATAAACATAAATGTATTGAAACAAAAACTATTAAACTAAAATGTACGTTTTACATAATTTTACACAAAAACTTACACACTATGGTCTAAACCAGTGGTCCTCAACCTTTTTATCACCGCGGACCGGTCAAAGCTCGACAATTTTACCACGGAATTTTTCGTAGTTTCAGTGTTTGGGTGTTCTGTGTTTATCGGAGATAGTTAGTCTACTGAAATGTGTATATTCCTAACAAGCTGAAGCTGATTGGTCAATTCTTGTCATGTGAGCTCACATTCATTCAACTAGGTGCGTCTGGAAGGCGTGAGCGCGTCACGCCACTTGTGCACGGAAGCCGTGCACCTCTACTGGAAACATCGAACTTGTGCAAACTCTTAAAAAGACACGATATGCGAACAGCCCCTAAAAGGCCACAATCATTTGCGATCTCCATTAGTTGATTTTCTTGCACAGCCATGGTGGATTTACGGGATTTGTTGACGAATGAATTGCGGATCTATTCCTTGGCAGTTCGCGAGTTCTTAACTGGACCTTTTCCTCTTCACCAAGAAACTTTCCAAAGACGTCTGTTTCTTACTCATTTTGCTGCTTGTGGGTTAAATTTGGGCACTCAAGTGACCGAGTTGTAACCGAGAGAATATGCACATTTTTCAAAATAAAAGACTTTTAGAATTAAAAGATTGTTAGACTCAGATAATAAATAAACCGGAAACAATTAATGATTTCTTGTGCAGCCCGGTACCATACACAATTACAGTCTTTTACGTTTCTAAGTTGCAAGTTTGACTAATAATAAGCAATTATCAAAGGTTTTGTAATACTTTATTGTAAGGTACACAGGGTTCCCACATTTTGATGAACAACAGATTCAGTCTTTCAAGGACAAAACATCATTATTTTTAACTTTGTAATTCATACCTCGGCATACGTAGCACCATGAAAGTCAATACTGTACTTAACATTTCACTTACATTTACTATTTACGTTAAAAAGTCATTTTCAAAAATGTATCGTTTCAAACAGTCATGTTCTTAGAACTTTAATAAAATTTGTTGAATTTGATACTGGTAATATTCAAATGCAGACAATTCTGAAATATTGATCAAATGTGCATTACTTGTCAGTGTTATCATTAATATTATCATTATTTATAAGATTAAAATGTAAGATTTTTCATTTCAGAATTTATTAGTTTTCTGTTCTTTTTTAGACAATTGAGTACAATTGTTGAAATAAAACCATAATTTTTTTCACATTTAATTCAAGCCCTTTCAAGGACCTATATTTGTTTTTAAATACTTTCCAGGCCTTGAATCCATATATCTGAAATTCAAGTACATTTAATATGCATAAGAACCCTGGGTGCAATTCTCACTATTAATAAACCATTAACTTTTTATTTTGCTTCAACAAACCCCTAATTTTCTGCTTATTATTAGTTATTAAGAATACAGAATATGTACTTTATCTATACCAATAAACAGCCAATACAGTATCCTAATGATATAGGCAGGTAATAAGCCACAAGTTAATAGTAAGAATTGGTACTTAATCTAAAGTGTTACCTTTAGTTTTTCAATGATGGAGACAAATATATCAGTGAAAAGTTTGTGATTATATATGTCCATTTGGTATTAACATTTTCAAATGTGTGTCTTGTGTGTGGATTTTATTTAAACACCTCCCTCATGTTTCATCACACATTCACAGGAACACCCAGTACCATGCTGAATGATCAAACTCATGTTGCGTGACTTACTAATGAGTGGGAAAGCAAACAGATAAAAAAGTCCCATGATCATCGTAAACAGTGTGTATTGATACAATGCAACCAAGTATGAAGTCCTTGTTTTTGTGCACTTTCTTAAAATACATCAATCAAGGCATTAGTCAGAAGACCAAGAGTGTTTATGAGCGTTTACTTCATGAAAGCAATGCAATCTAATTTGCTTCTGATTGAACAAGTTCGATGTTTCAGTGTTTGCTTACACTGGTATTTACTGACATCTACTTGTGTTAAGATTGACGAAACACATCTTAAAGTGGTAGTTCACACAAAAAATGAAAATGGCCTAATTTAATCTCCCTCATGTGGCTTTACACGTCCATGAGTTTCTTTCTTCTGTTGATCACAAAAGAAGATATTTTGAAGAATGCTGACTACTATTGACCTCCATAAACAAACAATGGAAGCTACCAGCTACCAGCATTTTTTTTTATATCTTCTTTTGTGTTCAACAGAAGAAAGAAACTCCAATTCCAAGTAAATGATGCAGATTTTTTGGGTGAACTATCCCTTTGATACCAGTTATAAATGAGAAATAACTTACATGCTGTGTAAACAAAACCAAGTCATATCGAGATGATGATAATCTTAAAACACAGCACAAAACTGTACAATTATTGGGTAAATTACTTGTATTATAATCACTTGTTCAGCCTCATGGTTTTGAGTGTGTGTCTGTGTTTGTTACCTGTCCAAGTGGAAAGCAGCGATTTCTGCATTATGGCGATCGTACCCTGCATATGGCTCTCCCTCCACCACATAGTCTCTACCGTACCTAATAATCAGAAAAAAAGAAGATAGATCAAACCAAAGATTTCTTCAGACAACAGGTACAACTTATTTTTTTATTATGATGAAGGGGACTATAGCAACCGAGGAATGCAAAATAAACTAACAAATTACAACCAAACATTCTTCATATAGTAGATTAAAAGCCAAAAGCATGTGAAGATTCTGAGTCTGGGAAAATATTAATGTTCAGGTTTGAATGAATAGGGTTGAGAGCAGAGTCTACAAGCTGTGAATGGGACTAGAGGCTTTTGCACACTGGGATGATTATCATATTAATGAGTGCAATTGTGAGTGTGCACACCAAAGCGCATAACACAAAGCATAAAAAAAGAAAAGTTGCTATTTTCTAGGCTGATATAGGTAGAAACTATAATCTCGTTCTGGCGTAATAATCAATCAACTTTGCTGCTGTACCATGGCTGTAGAAGGAACAATGAGTATGTTTACATGGACACCAATAATCCAATTTTAACACGATTAAGACAATACTCTGATTAAGAGTCTACAATGTAAACTGCGATTTTTTATTAATTTAATTCAATTAGGTCATAATCGAACTAAACAGAAATCGAATTAAGACATGTGGGGTATGCTAATTTTAGTCGCATTATTGAAGTGCAGTATCAAACTATTACTGTCGTGTAGAATTTTCACTGCATTTTGCGACAGGATAGTCTATACACACGGCTGTTTGATGCTATTCTCTACACCTACCTAGTCAGTGAAGGACCACAGGCACCTGCATCGTGAAATGCAAAGGTTTTTTTTCATACGGCGTGCAGAATCATTCATTCATTTTCTTGTCGGCTTAGTCCCTTTATTAATCTGGGGTCACCACAGCGGAATGAACCGCCAACTTATCCAGCATTTGTTTTATGCAGCGGATGCCCTTCCAGCTGCAACCCATCACTGGGAAACACATACACAGTCAATCACACACACATACACTGCGGACAATTTAGCCTACCCAATTCACCTGTACCGCATGTCTTTGGACTGTGGGGGAAACCGGAGCACCCGGAGGAAACCCACGCGAACGCAGGGAGAACATGCAAACTCCACACAGAAACGCCAACTGACCCAGCCGAGGCTCGAACCAGCGACCTTCTTGCTGTGAGGCGACAGCACTACCTACTGCGCCACTGCGTCACCCGGCGTGCGGAATCAAATTCCATTGAAACAACACTCTTCCAGCAGTTCATACTCGCATCCAATATCTCGCTTGTCACGGGGGGCATGCATGAAATGTTCCTGAATGAAGCGCAAATGTCCACTAAATGTAAAATCTAACACTGTAAAATGTAACACTGTACACAAAATCTAACACAACACTGAGCACCAAAATAGCTCAGCTTTAGTTTAAACTGAATCTGCAGCTCATGACAAAGAATGGAATTGCGCTGGTGGTCATCGCAAGAATCCTGCTCTGCCTGCTCATACAGTATATTGGGTCGGCTGACTCAGAAAAAATGTAAATCGGCGCATAACGAGACTGAGCATTTAAAATGACACAAACAGAAAGCAAAACTTATAAAGAGTGGTAGAAGTGAGACTTTTCTTACTTTCTTTTGTCCGTTCTTTCTTGAGATGCATGTTATTTTTATATTTAATTACTGGTGAGTGCTTTGCAGCTTTCAGCCTTATCTTTATCTTTCATTTGTTTTGTAGCAGAAATATTATTTATTAAAATGACATGCAAATAAAAACAGTAGTAAAAATAAATAATTCTTACTGCAATGCTTCATTTTTGTTTGATGCAAAGTAGAGATTTATTTGTCATAAAGTAACAGTAGGACTTTGTTAGTATTGTTGTCATCTTCGTCAACATTAATATTTTATAATTATTAGACATTACTTTTGGAATTATTGTGCAAATATCCATAAGTCATCACAGCATTAGTTAGATAATTGTTTCTGGTTTTTGTTAGTCCTGATTCATGATTGATGTTGTTTTCAAATACAATAAATCCATTAATATACAATTTTCAGTGGTGCTTATTCACTTTTGGTGGGTGTTCCAAATTTTTTTCAGGTGTTCACAACTTTAAATATTTAGAAGCACCCACCAAAAATAGATGAGCACCACTGAAAATTGTATATTAATGGATTTATTGTATTTGAAAACAACATCAATAAGGAATCAGTGCTACCAAGTAAAAAAGTTAATTTCGAGCCCTGTGACTGGTACCGATATCAGTACTTTAGTCTAGGCGTGGGACGAGAACAAATTTCAAGGTTTACCGCGGTTTGGAAAAGTCAAGGTTTTAAAATCGCTACAATTTACTGTTATACCATTCCTATATGTATGTTTTTGCTTTGGTTTTTTTTTTACGTGTCTTTTATTTAGTTTTTTAGGGCAACAGTATCTCCAGCAGAAAAGGAGCCTCTACATCAAAAGTTACTGGTCAGCCCCCGATTCAGTAAACTTTTTAAACGCTTTTAAACCACGGTCCAAACATGCTGTTGACCTGAACAGGACAGTAAATTACTTTACATCCAAAGAAAAGAAAGATAGCCAACGACACATGTCAAGTTCAAGAAATCTGTGTTTTTGAAACTAACGAAGATAGCAGAGGTCAATGATTTATTTGAATTATTTGGCCTGACATGTTTAATGTTCCAAAATATTTGAAATGTTTCTTAAAATAAAATATATTATATTCAATGGGGAAAAAAGTATTAAAGTACATTTAAAGAACATATTTTAGAGCAGTAAATATAATCCCGTAAACCGTAATGTTTTTATCCAAGGTAATCATACCGTCAGATTCTTAAAATCGGCCCATGCCTACTTTAGACATTCCTATATGACGCAGATAAACTCGGACTTCTTGTCGTATTGTATTACTACAGTGAATGAACTGTGATGAGAAAATACACAAGACTCTGGCAAGCAAGCAATTGACCCTTCGCTAAGCCACACCCGAAAACCGCCACACACCAATTGTGGCTTACCAACCATAGCTCTACGTGCAGGAGGTCTGTCAAGCTTTCGAGCGAGGGAAACAAGCCAAATCGTTGTGCGTATGGATTGTGCAAATCTGATACCTGGTATCCTAAAAGTTTGGACGGGTTGAAAAGGGAAAAAATTCCACCAAAACCTAAAACCCAAAGCTGAGTGAGGGGAGCTAAAAGAGCAGAATTAAGGTTTTGTTTTCGATATTACTGACAAATTCAGTGATAATTAGATGGCAATAACTCACACACTTCTTTAAAAGATCTAAACTGTGTTTCCTACAAAAATACAAAGCAGATTAAGTTTCCCAGCTGTCTTTTCTATTATGAGCACTGCTCCGTTTAAGCTCTCGCCATAGTAGTCATACTAATAGCAGTCATAATTCCATCTGTTTCAAGCTACGAATATTTGAAATTACATATCAACAGAACAAAACCGAGATGTGATCACAATCTGAGCACTTGCGATCAATATAGAACATTTTGAGGGATGTAAACAATAACAATGGTCTTAACGTACTTCCTGTTTTATATTTTTAATTTCCATAGCTTCTGAAAATCCAAAAAGGCCTGTATATTGATAAATAATGTTACGATAGCTATTTTAATGTTAAGTTATGATGGAATTGCATCTTGATATAGTTATGAACTAGTTTGACAACAAGCAGGAAATGTTTACGGGCCAATAACATCACCACTTTGAAAAGGTCTATACTTCACTCGCAGCTACTTTTCAGTCATTTATATCCCTCATGCCCATGTCAGAGCTACTATTCACTGATGTTTTCATCCGTTTTTTGGAGATTTAGTCATTGGTGATGGTGTTATACCCGGTTAGTATCTGCTTTTATATTTGGTGTTGGATTAATATTTGCTTGTAGGAAAAATCTATTTGTTCACTTCCGCTATTTATACTTTGATTTGCATTTAAATTGATTTATTTTTTTCACTTAACTGCTAATTACGATAGAAACGGTATAAAAAGCACACAAACATACTGACAGCTATAGGCAATGCACATCGTTATGGGTCAATGATGCTAATACTCAGCACAAATCCATGAATCTCCCCTTTCTGGCTGTTCTTTCTATGAATGAATGATGTAGAAGCACTGTCCATGCGTGTTTCCTCATCGGTTAGTAACGCTATATTTCATTGCACAACAATTAATCTATCAGGCTTTTGCGCTAAAAAAAGAGAAATCACGGTTTAATTAGTTATTATTAGATTATTTTTAAATTTCACCTCTCCTGCTGTGCATGAACTAAGCTGTTTAATGGCCAGTGTATGAGGCGGCTAGGCTAACCTAGCTTCAATTTTAATTAAGTTATTTTCTAATCGGTTGCCTATTATGTGCTGAATATATCACTGTAATGCATACTGCAGTCCTTTTTTGTCTGGCTTTCTCGGATATCTCACCTGTTAGTCAAAAATGACTAATTATATCCCTGGCAATGTCTGACACCGGCGCATACATATTGTAATAGACGTGCCAGGCACGAAAGCTTGACAGGCATAGCAACAGTAACTAAAGAGGGCGGGGCTTAGCAAAGGGTCAATTGAAACACTTCAACACAATAACATTATTTTTAGTCTTAACCAGCTCCAATGTTTTATTTCTCAGTGTTGCGACATACAAGTACCTTCCAATTATGACTGTCAAATAATTTGCTGTTATTTCTCATAGCAGTGGCGAAAGTTATTTATGGCACTTTAATGTAACTGACTTTCAAAATCATTCTTTCTTTATTACTGTCTTTATTTTTCATAACATGCTTGCAATTTTGCTGCATTTGATCTCTTTTACTTTCTGATGTGGTCTGACTGGTTGTGGTGCCACCCAACATTTTCATATTAACTGTGGATATAGTGTTATCCTTAGCACAATGAGCCAGTCCACTTCTTACGCAAATACACCAGCAGGATGTAGAGGGGAAATATAATATAGTTTTAGTCTTCCAGGAAAAATTAGGGCTGGTACACTGACAGCATCCAACACCCACATAAGGCTTAACAGGAAGCCGGCTTTCCACCAGGTAAATACCACACTTCAATCCATATAAAAGTGCCTATTACACCCACAGGAAACACGAATACTGTGGCCATGCAGAGTCTGCTGCTGGGAAATATCATATATTATTTTCCAATCCAGGATTGACTGACATGCATGAGGTTGTGAAACTATTCTTCCCCATCATAACACATTTCAAAGTAATACATCATTCATACTATTTTATTTTACACTTAACTGCCACTTTATTAGGCACAGCTTACTGGTACCGGGTTGAACCCACTTTTGCCTTCAGAACTGCCTTAATCCTTCTTGGCATAGATTCAACAAGGTACTGGAAATATTCCTCAGAGATTTTGGTCCGTATTGACATGATAGCATCACGCAGATGCTGCAGATTTGTCGGCTGCACATCCATGATGTGAACCACATCCCAAAGGTGCTAGTGGTGGAAATTAATTTTATTCAACTTATATTAGTTTATATACTCATGTATATACATTATAAAGGTCTGTTCTTTTATTCTTACATAAATTTGGTGTTTAAGTTAGACCAAGTGTGACCACTTTAACATCTGTTTAACACCAGACAAGATCTGGATAAGTACATGGTGATTTAACAAGCTATATGTTCAGGATGGGAGGTAAATGTACATAGACTGAAATGTAGATGGTCATATATGAAGTTAAGCACTGATGTAACTGTGATTCATCCTGTATGTCACTGATGATTGTATTACAAACTAGATAAAAAGAGAACGCACTCTATTTTGGTATCTCGCACTCTCTGCAGAAACCTGCGTTGCTGTAAGATTGTGTAGCCTTCTTTGCAAAGAATAAAACTTTAAAAGACACTTTTGGTAAGACTTTGTCTTCTTGACCACTGAAAGTGCCTCCTTAAAGAAAATTGCAACAACAATTTGGTGTCAGAATAGTGGGATTTCTTGGAGGAACTTTTTTGGACCCCGCAGACGGTGACTGATCATCCTGGGACTTTGTGTCACAGTCCTGCCCAGGGTTGAGTGGCAGACCACCGGACCCGGAGAGGAACCCCACTGACCTCTGGGAAAAAAGGAACTCAAGTGGCATCTGAACCCTGGTAAGAATTTGTCTTCTTGACCACTGAGAGAGCCTCCTTAAAGAAAATTGCCACTACATGCTCTATTGGCTTGAATTCTGGTGAATGTGGAGGCCATTTTAGTACATTGAACTGAAACTAGAAATCAGTCTGAGATGATTCGCACTTTATGACATGGTGCGTTATCCTACAGGAAGTAGTCATCAGAAGATGGGTACACTGTGGTCATTAAGGGATAACGGACGTGTTGTGCGATCAGAGATGCTCTTCTGCATACCTCGGTTGTAACGAGTTATTTGAGTTACTGTTGCCTTTCTATCAGCTGGAACCAGTCTGGCCGTTCTCCTCTAACCTCTAGCATCAACAAGGCATTTGTGCCCACAGAACTGCCGCTCATTGAATGTTTTCTCTTTTTCAAACCATTCTCTGTAAACCCTAGAGAGAGTTGTGCATGAAAATCCCAGTAGATCAGCGGTTTCTGAAATACTCAGACCAGCCTGTCTGGCACCAACAACCATGCCACGTCCAAAGTCACTTAAATCACCTTTCTTCCCAATTCTGATGCTCTGTTTGAACTGAAGCAGATCGTATTGACCATGTCTCTATACCTAAATTCATTGAGCTGCTGCCATGTGATTGGCTGATTAGAAATTTGGTTTAACAAGTAGTTGGACAGGTGTACCTAATAAAGTGGTGAGTGTATATCATACTCGGTCTACTGTTTCTCAAGTACGTGCATTTGACTTGATACAAATAAAAAACTATTAACTAAATTGTGTGTGTGTAACAGCTAATTAATTCAATTACTCCACTTCTCTGGCTCGGTTTACACAAAAAAAACTCAATTTCTTAATCCCTTCCTTTACTTTTTAAGCAGATAAGTAATTTAATTACAGCAACTAAATACACCTCTAGCCTGGATGCTGTGCTGACAGTTTAGCTATTTGAAGTGTATTGCAAAAAAAAAACTGTATTCATGAACAACGCACGGTATCTGTGTATGTCCAACAAACACATGCATACTTTGGTCTGAGATGTAATAACAAAAGGTGTTAAGGTACCTGCTTATTTTTATTAAAACTGGCATACAACCCATATTTTAATATGATTATGAGATCAATTCCATAGGTTTAACTGAAGTATTGTGATCAAAAGAGGTAAAATGTAACACGGCAGAGATACTAATGTTCATGTTTAGTACACTTGACTAATTGCACTAAGCTGAACTGTTCTATAAATGAGAAATATAATGAATATACATTTTATGCTATAATAAAGAGGAAGTAGAGTTACTTTAGTATATAAAATTGTACACATTATAGATCTATGCAGTCATTTGATTGAGTTCAATAACCGTAATGTAAAATCAGAATCAGAAAATCTCTCATTTTAAATTCCATTAATAGACACATTTTAAGAAAAAAGAATCTGTGGTTCTGAAGAAGTTTTTTTTTTTTTAATCGAACTTTAATTTATAATTTTTAAATTATAAAACAATTAAAAAAAACAAAAAAAACAATGATTTTACTTACCGAAAGTAAACAGAGTGTTTTTATGCATTTAATTTTATTAATTTAAATAACCTTAATGAAATATCAAGATTAAGAAATCTTATTAATAGTTAGATTATTATTAGTATTATTATTATTATTTATTACTGTTTTTTTCATTTCAGTTCCAAGTATTTTTTATTTAGTATAATTTTTTTTATTTATCCTTTTTATTTGTTTTTTATTCTTTTTATTTAGAAGTTTTAGTTATTTTACTTCAGGGTATTTCCTTGGTAACTAACTGAAAGTTTTTATGCACTTAATTTTATTATTTGTCATTTAAATAACCTTATTGTAAAGTCAATATCAGGAAAACCCTAATTTTAGATTACATTAACACTTAGATTTTATTATTATTATTATTTATTTATTTATAATTTTAGTAATGTGTTTATTTTTTTATTCAGTTCCAAGTATGGTTTTGTCTTTTTTCTTATTTTTATTTGTGTTTTTATTTTAGTTCAAAGTGTGTTTCCTTGGTAACTAACTGAATATTTGTTTGTATTTCAAATTTATCCCCATGCATTTTATTTCACTTAAAGGGGTGGTCCACTAAGATATCATTTTTAAACTTTAGTTGATGTGTAATGTAGCTGTCTGAACATAAACAACATCTCTGAATGTAATATGCTCAAAGTTCAATGCAAAGGGAGACATCGGCTTTTACAGAGTTAGCTTAGCAAAGCTTACACTGAACGAACTTTGGGGACTACAAAAAAATACATCCGGGCTAGTGAGTTCACAAGGGTTTCCATGTACACGCATTTACCACATGCGCACACCCTGCGCAGCAAAGGGGTGTGGCCAAAGCTGTTGCAATGTTACAGCAGAGAAAGCTAAAATGCCATCCAAAGCTGTTATTTCCACAGAACTTCCAAAGGCTTCCAAAGGACACGACACAAAGACAGAAGTGCTTACAGTTTAATGTGTGAATTCTAAAAAATATATAGCTAGCATATGACAAAGGACAGCTTCCAGAATCTCTCCCAGTTCAGTGCTGGATTTGGCTAAAAACTCCTCAAATGAGCAGCTCCAACAAACAGAAGCTGTGGATTGTGAGTTTTATTTGTTAAAATTGATCTATGACATGTAAAGTGTCTAGCATAGGGTTGAGCGATGTCAATCAATTTGACATTGTACAATGTCTAGTGTGAAACATCGCGACGGACGATGGCATCGTCGTCATAGGCTGCTTTGAATTAATTATTTATGAATAATTGTTTAATTCATAAATATTTAATTATTTGTAGCTTATTGTTTCAACTATCTGACCCGCACGGTCTTTGTTTAACCCATTACCAAATCAGAAATAAATAAAGATAAGTTACACACAAATTACCACCTGTCAATCACTTTTTCTGCGGGAATCTGGCATGAATAGGCAGAGTATTCTGTGTAGTTATAATGGCGTCGACAAACATGTTTGGTAAAAAAAAGGTGCACAACCAACAGGAACCAACCAACATTATCTGAGGTTTTCGCTAAAATTACTAAGTACAAGCGTGAAAGCGAAAAATTGAAGCAGTGTACTGACGGTGTGACACGTTATCTGATAGATTCAAAAGACCGAAGAGTCACCCGCTGACTGCTGGAGCTGACACGCGCATACATTGCAGCACATGCCTCTGTGTGTGTGTGGTCATGTGATGTGCGTTTTCAGCGGTATACGTGGATTGTTTTCGCTCTAGAATGGCGTTTTAAAACTAAGACGTATTAGTGTAAACGGGGCCTTGTGTATTTTTCGCGAGCTGTTGCTGCTGCAACGGGGAAGGGGTGGAGGATCGAGATGCAATCTCAGCATTGTGATGTCTATCGGCCATCGGTGATGGACGATGACATCGTCTATCGACCCAACCCTAGTCTAGTGTTAATGGTATGTTGTAGCAAGGATGTAAACAATGGGAAATGCTGTTTGGCACCGCTAAAAATGTTGCTACAAATTCATATTTATCAGTCAAACAGCTGTAAACCCGCACAATCTTATGCAGCGCTGCAGTGTCTTTCTATGTGGCTGCATTCCCTGTGTTCTACATCTCAGATAACGAACTCACAAAAGACACGTTTCATATTACTTACACATGCTTATTCCGGATATATGCGAAAGCCGTTGAGTTAGGTAAAAAAAACATACAGGATAGCTCGCCTGACTCGTGTTGTAGCAGAAAAATCAATCAAAGCTCACACGGGTCGCATTCTCGCGCTTTATTCCTCTGTCAACAGCGTCACTGTATATTAAAGAAAAATAACTTAATTCAAGCATCAGAGAAAAATAAAAATAAACAGTGGTCCTGTGCACATTCGGTTCTCGAGTTACATGCTTCTACAGTCTGTTCAGACACACATGCACAGATAAAACAGCGATTCTCTTAAAGGAGCCACACCCTATTTTCACTCATTACACACTTGTCAGATTTTATCTTAGAGAGCAGGCATGAGGTTCATGCTTTTTATTTTCTGTGTGATTAAGGCTCAAATTGATACTGCTAACAGCTACTCTGACTGACATTATTTACACAGTTGAGGCAAATCGCATGTTTGTGGAGGTGTGATGCTTTACAGGTGATGTGGAGCCGATCCACAGCATATTATGTTAGCTAAGTCTCTTGAGGGCAGGCTTTTCAGAGCAACTAGGAAACGTTTCATGTTAGCTGAGTAGCAGTATATAATCATTGTAGTAAGATTTTCTACAAGTGATGCATGAGCACACATTGCTTTGCATCTTATAAACACTACCAAGCCTTAAAAAAATACACTGTGGACCACCCCTTTAAAGTGTCACGAAACATCAATACACATTTTTTGAGCTGTTGACAGTCATATATGTCCCACGCTGCTAAAAACACTATTAGGACACATATATTTCACAAAAAAGTAAAAATTTTAGTTGTTTTGCGTTATTTCCAGCTAATTCGTTCTTCCGGTTTGAAACAAATTTTTGAAGTTGCGTCACGACGATTAGATCCTTGTGTTTATTCTAGCGTGTAGACTGGCTGTCTGTACCTGGGAGTACTTTGTGATGTCTCGGAGCGTGCAGAAATTCATGAGAAAGACCTGGTTCAAACCAATCAGCGCACTCTATTGTGTATGCGCTGCAACGTCATTACTATGCATGATAGCTTCGAAGTCTGTTTTTACCTGTTACAGTGTTCAGACAGCAGAGAGACGCCACGTTGTGTTGCCAAAACAAGTGGAAGAAGAAGAATTGTTTGGAGTCAAAGGTCGTCAGTGTTGTGTTTATAAATGTGCTGCAACGAAGGTTTTGTTTTCATATCCCGCTATGAGAGCGCAGCTGGACTCACGTGTGGATTACAGTGCATGCAACACGCCACAGAAATACGTTTGTAAGGAACGTATTTACCCAAGAGCTTTTCGCATCTGGAAATGGTGAAAGCCCAATTTGCTGCTCGTCTCCTTCTAAAAAAGACGCGGCTCTAGTTGGTGTTGATTGTCCTGTCTCTACAGATTTGGTAAGCGATTAGTGATCTATGTTTGTTTATTCAGATGGCAAAGTTAGTTCAGAGAAAGGCGGAGTTTTTTTCTCCCATTCACTGTGCGGTCTCAAACATTGCATTAAAACTACACTCTTCCAGCAGTTCCTTGATTCAATCTCGTTTGGTACGGGGGGCATGCATGAAATGTTCCTAAATGAAAGTGAAAAACTGCAGTTAAAGCCAACAATTTAATAATTTGGCAAATAATTCGATTACTGATGTCCATGTAAACGCAGTCACTGTCTTTCTCCCCTGCATCTGTGTTTGTTTTGCCTCTGTGAAAATCAGCGCGTGCCCAAATGGAAACTCCCATTTTTATGCAAATTTTTATGCACCTTCCCTTTTTCCCTCCCCCGGCACTCCCACCTAAACAGAGCTGGATACACCCACTTTCCTGACTTTTTCCAAACTAAAGGTGTGAAAACACCCTGCTGAAACAGGGGGGGTTCATGGCCCTTTAATGTCTTTTGTAAGTAACAAAAAGAATTTTCGCTCAAGGATTTATTTAACAACCCTTGTGCAGACAGCAATTATTATTTTTTAATTTGAAAACACACACAGAGGTTGAATTTAGGGAACAAATATGCCCACCGGCACTAATGCGAAACCTTATTTCTCAATCCGGCTCATCCATAGTTTAACCACAAGCATTAAACACTGCAGGCAATACATTAACACACACATACCACTTTAAAAACCCTCACTTTCTAACCTCTTATTTGGAAAGAATCCAACACAACACTGTAATTGCTCACAACCTAAAGTAACACACCCAGTTCAGGCGATGGGACTGTTAAAGTTCAGACGGGATGTGCCGCCATTAGAGATGAGATTCGTGTTTGATCAACGACCTTGAGGATTAAGGACACCAGGAGCGTTTCTTCACTTATCTCAAGTCCCTGTAGATCCACAGTAACTCTAATAGGCTCAGATAAGAGCAGACAGCCAAACTCACCGCAGCTAATCACACATCGGCTCTGTGTCTTAAGTGCTCCAGCCATTTTATTCCAGAAATATCCTGGTACCGTTTTACAAATAGGTTGAACATTGCTCACGCTACTATTACTATATAAGTGATTGTCTTCAGAAGCTATTTTTGTTATGCTGGTTAAGTTAGCAATCTTGATAGCAATCGTTAAATTAAATGGTCCAAGTGTATGTATTGTAGTATTCTGTGAGCATGAAAATTTCGTCCAATCAAAATGGTTGGCCCGAACATTATGATAGGATGATTAACCTGCCAGTCAAAATATGTAATTGCATACCTGTTTGTGTAGAAAAAAAATTACGTCATTGTCATGTCATGGATTCAGTAACATTTAACCTTCCTGTCGTGTTCGGGTCAAATCTGATCAATTTACAACTCACTCATAAATATTGTGTTTTACACCTGATTGCCTTAAGGCCTTATTATATCCTCCCACACTATGCATTTGAACATATAAAAGTGATGATCTTTCATTAAATTTTGAGTGTTTTAATCATCCTTGTTACACCTGTGGTGTTCCCGGTCAAAAGTGACCGCCATAGGAAATAATGGTCCAGACTATATTCATTCATCAGACAGAAAACATCCCCCCACACACTACCCCAACTCACTCACTCACTCACTCACTCACTCCAGACTGAACAATGTCTTTTGCAGGTACACATCTCTTTTCCGTACTTATGTGCTGATCCTCCAGCCTGATCTCACAAGGAAACATAACTATTTTACATTTTGTCAATTTAGTGCTAATTCATACAAGTTCAGTCGTACAAAATTGTACGATTTTAAAAAGAGGCGTGGCACCCAACCCCACCCCTAAACCCAATCGTCATTGGGGATAAGCAAATTGTACAAAACTGTATGAATGAGATCTTACAAATTCATATGGATTAGCTACTAAACCAAAAAGTTATGACTTGCCATGAAAGTGTTGGATCCTTCAACGTGAATCAACTCCCTGATAAAACAGTGTATCATATCTTCACACAGACTAGGTGTCTGTTATGTGAACCCATCTATGTGTGTCTTTCCTTCTTTCTTTTCTTATTTTATTCTTTTTGTTCATTTATTTCTCTCTCTCTGTAAAGAGGCACAGAGAAGGAATCTAGTTCCCTTTCTTTCTTTCTGCCAATCTTCGTTCAGCCAATCTCTGAGTCTTGCAGGAGCACTTTTAGCTTAGCTTAGCAACAATTATTTTATTATATTAGATCGTTATTATCTCGCTCAAAAATTACCAAAGTATAACTAGTGCTAGCTCTGTGTCCATGCTTACTGTATATACCCTCAGTCACTATTGCCTATATTAGTACACTTGAAGGACTGAAAATTCGATCACTCAGAATACAGGAAAGCATAGCATTTTGTTTGTGCTTTGCTGGTTGATAAATCATTCAGATGGATTAAAATTTCAATTTCTTTGGTCAGACCCTGTGATAGTCATTTTAGCGAACTGTCTATTAGTATTAAACAAAGTATTTTGATTTCTGTCATCTATTGTTCATTTTGTAATATATTTTCAGCGCTTATTTTTATTTTCATTGCAGTTATTTTATGTCTAATTCTGTAAATTCATGTTAAACACTACTTTCAGACATTGTTCACAGCTAAAGAATGTTGAATAAAAATTTGTTGGAGAAAAATGATTTTTGTGCTAATATAAGAGCAGTTAAAACAGACTGGTCAATTTTGACCAGGAACACTAAAGTAAGGGGCAGGATGTGAACACGACAAGAGGGTTAAGCAGTAAGTCTTGCATACTTCTAATAATCTAGCATTTAAGTCAACTTAATAATTAATGTTAGTCAAAATTAATACATTAAAGTAGGGCTGGGTGACAGAATGATAACAGAAATAATCAGCATATTTTTTTTCCGTTGAGCATCATATCATATGATTGCTGAAGAATCGTGTGACACTTAAAACAGGAGTAATGATGCTGAAAATTCAGATTTGAATCACAAGAATAATGTAACGAATGTGGCAGATACATATTCATCCCACCACCAGAGAGCGCTCTCCCTGGAATATTAATCCAGTGTGTTTCCTCAGTGGTCTTTACGGTTACCACCACACATAGATATATACACCAGATATCGCATATGGACCCTGAGCATGCATCAATAGCACTGCCACATTTGTACAGTGCTCTCAGGACAAATGTCATTCAACCGCACTAGTGAAGACTCAAGCCAATCTGAAGATGCTGGACTTTTGCACTGTGTATGGGTGTAGTAACAAGCAAACAAAGAAAACAAAGTACAAAGGCTGAACATTTCATAGGTAAGATTTAGTTTTTTACATTTTTGTATGTTACGAACGTTTATGCTAAAACAAGTATTGATGATATAGTCTCTTACTGCACTACCCAGAAGACAAAGTAGCACCAACTCGCACTAAATACTAGGCTTATGCTAATTTTGTTCAATAAAATAAGCAAACAATGTAAATGAAATATGACAACAAGATGCTGTGGTGCCAGAAACTTGTATTATTTTTGGTTAAGCGAATGAGTTGTTCAAAACGGGAATTCATTTACAAACAAAATCGCTCAATCGGACTCAGTTTGTTTGCTTGTATTGAACAGTCCTAACATTTGTATTGACCTTGCCCCTTTACGACTATGCCTCTGCCTGTACTTTGTATAGCTGTTTGTTTATTAAAATCTCCAGCATTTGGATTTACATCGAATTCATGTCTTTACCGACGGCTCCCTCACAAATGAAAAATTAAATCGGTTTTAAAAATAAATAACGTTTGTTATTTACTAATTTTAAAAAGTAATAATGTTTTGGTCACTTGATTTTATTTTAGGGTGCAATTCTCGCTTTTAATAAACCATTGACTATGACTTTTGCTTCAATATACTCCCAATTTGCTGCTTATTAGTAGTTATTATGGTAGTAGCTGTGATTACATACAGCGGTATTGAATTATGTATTGACCACGTCACCATTTTTCCCTGAAAACATATTTCTAAGGGTACCACTGACTTAAACTTTTCACCGAATGTTTGTAACAACCAAAGAAATCCATATATGCAAAGAAAACAAATCTATTTTAGTTTGAAAATTAAGTTATATGTAATAAAATGAAATGACGCAGGATAACAGTATTGAACACATGAGGAAAGGGAGGTGTATAGGGATGAAAGCCCAGACAGCAGCACAGTAGTTATTCAGCAATCCTCTGCCCTTCCTCAGTGTAAATTAATATTAGTCTAACATCTACATTACCAGGATGATGAAGATGAATCCAGAGTAGACATTTGAGCAAGCCATGATCCAAAACACAGCCAAGGAAACTCTTAAATGCTTTCAGAGAAAGAAAATCAAGCTGTAGAAAGGCCCAGCCAATCACCTGACTGAATCCTGAATTCACCTGAGCAATTCATGTAACTTGATTCTTCACATGAGAGTTGTCTTTAGGTGTCATCACCAAAAATCCTTTTATATAAAGTATTAAATACGTTTCAGTAGTTCAGTACTTTCTCCTTCTGTCATTTCATTGTTATTATGTTATTACTCATCAATAATATTTCAGATTTTTTATGTTTTGTTTTATTTTTATGTTTGTATTATAATTTTTTTTTTTCCAAAATCTGCTTCAATTCCATGTCAACAGCTCCTTTAGAAATTTTATTCCCAGGAAAAACATAATGTGTTCAATATTTATTTTCCCCGCAGTAGGTATTAGGTAGGATTAGGAATGCAGAATAAGATCATGAAGAACACAAACATTATTTCCACAAATCAACAGACAATGGGCTCTATCATACATCCGGTGCAATAAGGCGCAAGACATGTTTGGTGCGATTTGTTGCTATTTTCAGACCAGCGCAACCCTAATTTTCAAGCCACATTGTTTAAATAGCAAAAATTTTTAAAACTTCAAAGTTGTGCGATGGCTTTTTGTTGGCATGTCCAAATGCTTACACATTGCTTACACAGGATGTACAACAATACACAAATATCTTTACAAGTGAAAAAAGTAAAGGATTAAAATGGTACAATAAATATTATTGGGTTTTGGAGACGTTGGCATCACTATATGGGCCATAAGAACAGGACGTGTGTTTGGATAAACTCAGTTTTTTGACCACACTTCGTTATTATTGTTCATTCATTTGTTTGCTGGAAATTAGAACTGAATTTAGAAATAGATTTGAAACCAATCTTTGCGCTCAATAAACTAAATTTAATATGTAAGTTAATAGATGTATTCAGTGGAGTAAAGGAGTAAAGAGTAAAAGTAAAGAGAAAGTAAAGAGGCCGAATAGAGGAGGCTCGTTCTTTATCCTTGCGCTGTAGATGGTCTGTTTAACTGTTTTCTCACTAGTGAAGCATTCAGTTTTCTATTTATAAAGTCCCCCATGTAAATAGCAAATGCGCCATGGTGCGACGCAACTGACTCTTAAGAGGCATAGGAGATGAGACTCTGTTTGGTTTGATGCACATTATGTTTAAAACACACCCAAAACTCATTATGAGAATAAGCACAACCTGTTAGACCATAGGTGTATTTTTCCATCCTTGAAATAGTAAAAGTGGATTTCAGACACGCCCTTAATGCTTAAATAAAGAGAATTGACACTTAAACTAAAGTGTTACCATATTTTCTAATATCATAGCTTTTTGTTTTTGCCCTTTTGCAATGTATTGCTGACAGGACAAGAAAGCTGGGGAAGAGAGAAGGAAGCAGGATCACCATCACCGCAGCAGTGTAATAAATGATGTAAAATGAAACCAATTCATTTTTTTTAAACATCATTGCGCAGTGCTGCAGATTTCCCAAACCACACCAACCGGAAAATAAATAACTCTTCAAGTACTGTTCACATGGGCGGCAGGTCCTTCAGCTCCACTGCCTCTAAAATCACCCTAGAGTTTGATTTACAAATTGTTTCTCTACTTTGCCACACGCCATGAAGCCCGCTCAGCTCGCTCTCTGAAAAAGTGCTGCTATATAAATAAAACAGCCTGCTATTACATTCCTTATTCATTCAATTCCTTTTCTATTTCACTCACAGATTTTTTCGCTCTCTAATTCACTCACCCGCTCTTCCCCTCAATTCTGATCACACATTTCAACATTCTCATAACTTTCTCTCTGTTTCGCTTCACACCTAAAAGGGTTAGTTAGGGTTTTGAAAAAAAAAAAAAAAGTCTGTTAATAATAACTCATGTCATTTCAAACCTGTTAGATCTTTGTTTATTGTCAGGAAATAATTTTAGATGAAATTAAGATTCAATAGCTACGTTTCCATCCACCTATTTTTATGCGTATTTTGGATATGCGCATAAAAAAAAAAAACAGTTGATGGAAACGCCATAACGTGCATCAATTTTGTAGGTGCGCATTCGATTAACTTTTTTTTAATAAACTACGATGAAAACAATTTTACCGGACAAATTCCAGGATGTGCATTAAAAAAAGTCATGTGATTTTGTTATAAGAGATCATGTGATGATAAAAATGTGTGGGAATGGACAAACCAAGCGGCAACCTCCCGCTCTCCCTCGGGAGGCCAATACGGAAGTAACTGAAACTGCAATTCATCAAAATTCCGCTAGTCCTGGCTCCATAATAGAGCAAAGTGCAATTGAGCCCACTGTTAGAATGGCCAACTTTACAGCAGAAAAAAAGGTGTTTACAGCCTGGTACAAAGAACGATTTTGGTTCATATAGCTATTATTACCCTCCATGACAACTGTGAGGGGGGTGAATTTTTTTATAACTCATCCATTTCCTTTATATTAGGTTATTTTAAGTTTGCATAATTAAGGGCGTGGCCACTTGAGTGACAGCTAGGTCTCGCTGGTCGCCGTCACTTCACCTCAGCTGAATCCGGCAGATTAGCCACTGATCTCGGCATATTCATCGTATTTTTGTTTTGTTTTATGTGGCTTTACACAGTCAGTTGACTTTTGGACTTATTTCTTACAATTATCAGATGATATGGGATGCTGTGTGCACTTAATTGTGCTCACAAACCATTCATGTGGCCTCGTTTCCCATGTGAGTAAAGTTATATACTTGTATACCATCTCTATAAATGTATTTGTTTGATTTAAGATCATTTATCATTTATAATTGTCTTTAGACCCGTAAAGCACTCCAGAATGTGACAGATTGATTAGCTGTAGGCTCTAGAACAGTCATCTGAAGCGTTATCATACAGTGTTGTGCTGGATTTTTTCAATAGTCTTGCATTTACTAACACAGACTATAATTGAAGTGTTTGGAAGTATTTCGCGTTTTCCTCCTGTTGAAAAATGTCATAAGAACAATGTTTAGTGGCTCAGTGTATTACTACAGTGTTTTTGAAAGTCTAATCATTTTACTTATATAGTGTACAGCCAAGCACATGTGGTCAGAACACAAACGAGTCGCATGTAATAAAGTATCAAGCGTTTCTCCCAATGTAAAGTCTGTCTGCCAGGTCTAAGCAAAGTGCCAGCAGGTGTCTGTAGCTCCGCCCACTCTCCGCCTCTTTGCCCTTGTTTGGTATCCCGCCGTGGGTGCGATGACGCGCGAACAAAATGGCGACGGTTGGCCGCGCCTACTTGTGGCTTCTTTTGCGCTCTATATTTTACAGTCTATGGGACAAACCAGCAGGCTGAGCACATTGTAAAACATCTGAAATGTTGTTTTGGTCATTCTAAAACCGCCGTAACCATTTCAGTATTAGTGTTATTATATTATGAATTACCTCCAGAACTGTCAAGAGTGTGCTCTGCGTCTCACGCCATCAAACACCACCACATGTTCATTACGTGTTGGCATCGTCTTCTCAGGTGCAAGTCATTTTTGAAATTAAGAAAAAGATTGGCGCAGCTTCTTCTACCGCAGCAAATTCCGTTTTTACTGTCGATATTTGGCGCCAGTTTATGAGGAAGTGACGATTTTGTTCTCTTTGACTCATTGGATGGAAACGTTGCTTTATTAGCACGTCTTAGATTCGATATTCCAGTTTTGCACATACATTTAATTCGCATATTTGGATGGAAACATGGCTACTGTCGTGACAACACAGTAGTGCTATTGCAATAGCAGGAACAAGCAGGAACAAAGTATACTATATAAACGTCATGTTGATAGGCAATTAAATAAAGGTAACCGTCATGCGCATTGTCAAAAAAAGACAGTCACCATTCTGTGATATTGACAGCTGTTTGTGTAGATTCTCAGTGAACTATGGTTGTGTGCTAAAAGCTGCTGCATCAGAAAGCATGTTAAAAATACCACATACTGTATGGTAACATGTTATTACCCCAAACATACAGTGAATACACTACACTGTAGTGCTTGAAATAAATCCCCCTGTGAGGAAATTCTGTAGTCGGGTGATGAGTCAGTGAAAGTTGTTAAAGCTCCTGTTCAGTAACCGCAATAGGGATTTCCTATGGGAGTTTCTTCTCTGGGTCATATTTAGAGTTTCCGCACAAGAGCACCCCCTGGCTTTTGGAGGACATTTACAACTGTACATTATTTGAGGGGGCTTTGCTTTTACAGTCAGCATGTGCAGTTCATGTGTAGATTAGTGTACAGAATACAGGTACATGAGTGGAATATCCACAGAGCAGATCGCGGGAGCACTGTGCAGTGAAAGCCATTGAAATGAATGGGTTTCATAGCATAACGCTTTCTGCGTCCAGTGTGAAAGTCTATTCACACCATAAAATTACTACAGCTGGAGAGTAAAACCAGCGCCCTGTACTGCAGGGTAATTCGGCACAGCAGAGCCTTTTTTCGGCTTGTATTTTCATCCAAAATTGGAAATAAATTTTTACTTATAATTTTCAAAGGGCTTTGCTAAATAATTTGGTGCATATCTAGCATAAAGTCATTACTTTTGTTTGTTTTGTGGGTTTTTTGTGCACAAAAGCTTTTCTTTAAAAGTTCTTTTAACATAAAATTATGTTTGACTGTTTCAAGGAATTTCCCAAAGAGAGGTTGCACCTGGAAGGGCATCCGCTGCGTAAAACATGTGCTGGATAAGTTGGCGGTTCATTCCATGGTGGCGACCCGGGATTAATAAATGGACTAAGCCGAAAATAAAATGAATGAATGAATGTTTTAAGGATGTTTGTTCTTGTCACATTTCTTGATTTTGAAAGTCTCCTGACTCTGGAAGATCGGAGAGCTCTCGATTTTCATCCAAAAAATCATAATTTGTGTTCTGAAGATGAACAAAGGTCTTGAATCGAAATGAGGGTGAGTAATTGATAACATATTTTGGTAACACTTTAGTTTACTTCACAATTCACAGTATTTAGAAACCAATAATTAACACTACTAGCTTAATAAACTACTTATTAGCTGTTTACTAATAGTAAGGTAGAAGTTGGGTTAGGTTTTGGGTAGGATTAAGGATGCAGAATACAATCATACTTTACAACTACTAATGAACAGTTAATATCTTAATAATACACAGGTAATAAGCCAGCAGTTAAAGCATAAATTGCGACCTAAACAAAAGTGTCACCCCTGATTTTTATTTTTAGGTGAACTAACCCTTTAATCACAATCATCACCTCACCTTTTGGGCTTGAATACAACTTTCTGTCCCCCGTCGAGCACCAGCAGGGCTTTTAACTGGGTTCCTTTATACCCCACGTCTGCCCTCTCCACACGAGCGGTGGCCAGAGCATTCAGCACAGCAGCTAACTCAGGTGTTTCGTCCGGGTAAACCTCTCGTGGACCCACCCACTGGGCGGCCACTTCCCAGGGTGACTGAAGGGTGTGTGTGAGACGAGCTCCTTTGGCCAGGGAAAGGCTGGCTTCCATCTTTCGAAAGGCCCGAAGGTCGCGCCGGCTAGCGGCCGATCCCTCTCCTCCATCTAGCAGGAAGACCTTGGCCAGGCCGAGGAGGAAGAGCACAGCGCAGAGCACCACCACACGCTGCTTCAGCTTCATCACCTCCCACCACCACCACCACACCGGAGACTAAAACCTATGCCTGGGACATGGCAATGCCCGCTGTCTCGCCAACACCAGCACCACCCGACAGGCTGGACTGGACACACTTCCTATGAGAGGAGAAAGTAGAATGTTATTGTTAATCAGCACAGTTTTTGACTGAGAATCAGACTACAATAAGCTGGCACTCATATTTTTAGGATGTTTTAGAATATAAATGTCTTCAATTTAAATAACTATCAAGTTTAATGAATATATACAGTACACACACATATAATGAGTACATTTAAACCTTTAATTTGGCTATGATTAATCGTTACCCAGCACCAACACTCACTCACTCACTACCCTTCGGCTTAGTTCCTGATTTATCAGGAGGATAACCACCACGGAATGAACCATCAATTACACTGCCATATGTTTTAGATGGCGAACGCCAAGCACTGGAAAACTAGAAAGGTCAACATAATATTAACTCAGTATTTCTCATGAAAAAGATGCATCTAAACTCAGTGTTGCCAGATCCTTCTATTTAAAAAAACATGGAGTAAAAACAAGCTTATACAAAAAAATAAACCCAAATGCTTTCTCCTAACTCCATAAACTGGATTGCTTAAGTTAAAAACATAATCGAGGCTTAGAATGGATCTGGCAACCCTTAAAGAGCATACATTCTGAAGCAGTCTCACCAACATAAATGAAACCCAACACCCCTTTTAATGGTGGTTTAGTCAAAATAGCCAATGACAATGTGCTTGGGTTGTGGTCAAATTTATTTAGTTAAAATTAGTGGATACCAGTATTTAAAATGATAAATTAATCAACTAAATATGATAAAATGAGAAATATAAAAATGTAATTAAAATGTTTAAAAACCTATTTTATATATATATGTTTAATAATTATTTTAAATAAAACCAAAAGCACAAATTAAATAAACAATACAATATATGGAATAAAAAAAATCTTTCAACTTGACAATAAATAAAAAAATAAACATGGCGGTAAACAAAGAAAAGGTGACTAAATTTCATAGATGTATACACTAGACATTGCATACGGACCCTGAGATTGCGTCAATCGCGCCGCCATATTTATAATACAGTTTTGTTGAATAAAATAAGCAATGTAAATGAAATATGACAACAAGATGCTGCGGTACCAGAAACTTGTATTATTATCATCTAAGTGAACGAGTCGTTCATAACGGCGATTCATTCATAAACTAATCCCTCTCTACGTTAGAATTAGAGTGAACGCGAGAGAGGGGGTGTGTTTCAGGACATGGATTAGATCAAATTTAAAAGGTAGGATGGATAATACATTTCCATGCACACAAACATAAAGACGTGCTCTTTGTCGGCAATACCCATGAGGCAACTTATCCACCGATGTAGAAAAATTATACTTTTCGTAATTAAAAAAATATTTGCATACTGACCACCGGGAAAAACTCTCGATCATAGATATATGCATAAATGTGTATGTATCACTGGCTCTGGATGGCCAGTCCTCAACTGCACCTTGGTCCCACATTCATTTCAAAGAAGCGCTACCCTGTACTAAAATGGCGACTATTGACGTATTCCTTCCAATAGACAACAATAGCGTAGGCGACATCTAATGTAAATATCAATGGCTAAATTAATGTACAATTCTGGGTGAACTACTCATTTAATTGTAAATGAATATTATAGCAAACAACTGACAAGATTTCCAGTATAGTTATACTTCTGCGTCGAGTGATCGGCGAGACCCACGGTGTGATATTCTTTAAAAAGACAGGGGGCGGTAAAAAGAAACTGACCGCAAAATCAAGATAAACAGAGCAGTAGGAAGTTTCCGGAACTACGTCATATCATTATTATCACTCAGTATTTTTAAACTAATTATTTTTATTGTTTTTATAAATTATTTTAATGGTTATAGGGATTTTTATAACCAGTCAGGATGTTTTTTTTAAATCAAACTTTGCTGCATCACTTGCTTTTGTTCATATCTCGGACAGTTTTACATATTAAAGTTTATTAAAAAATTTATGACAAGAGAACATGTGTTACTCTACAAATATATATTTTATTATGGCAAAAATAAAAGCAAAAAAAGGACACTTAGTAAAAAATACAGATATTTTTTCAGATTTAGCTCCCTCCAAAATTCACACATTCACTGTCTGGCTAGATTCTGTCTTCTTCTTATACTAAAAAAGTAATAATGGTCCAACTTCCTGACCATGATCACCAATAAAGCCTAGAAAAGCAGGCCATCAGTATATTGTAAACCGATAGGTTCAAATATTCCTCTCCAGTTATCACAGATATCATTTGTTCCTTAATTATAGTTTTGTAACTATTAAATTGTTTTACATTAAAAATTCTAATATATACATCACTGTAAAACCTATGAATGGTGGAAAAACATATTTCTGTAATTGTGTACCCGGGTCTCCACTTTTGCCATGGCCTCTTTTGGCTTTAATAAACTCATCCCTCAGGTTTTTCCAAACTTTTTAACAAAAACTTTCCTCCTTTCCCATGGCGGTTACAATTTCTAGCCAAGAATTATTGATCATCTGGTTATCTCTATGATCACAGATCATAAAGATGTCTGTACAGTTGTACCTGTTTCAGACAAAATCTCTTCAAAGTTGTTCATATTCAACTCAAATCAAACGCGGTGCCGCAATTATTCGCTCGAGTCTCAAAAAAAACCATGCGCTCCGCCAGCCGAAATCATGTCGCACGCACCCAAAGCGAACCTCTGCAAACTCCTCGATGACATTATGTGTTCGCTTGAGTGCGAATGTGAAGTATAAACCAGGTTTTATTGGCTAAGTCCGCCCCTGAGCGTCGGCGTGAGCCACGGTGAGGGCTATGAGACCGTGCGAAGGCTGCGCCGGAGCATACACGTGTGCTTGACAGAAAAGAATAAATCAGCCTTTAGTCTTATTGCCCTTTGACATGTACTCATATATACAGTGCTCAGCATATACGAGTACACGCCTCAAAAAACTCTCGTTTACATTACATTTTCTATAGGATCTTAACAATATTATATTTGTGCATACACATTAGTTTAGTCAGCACTGAAGCCAAATCTAGCTTCAAAACTTACGATCATTTCATTCATTTTCCTTCGGCTTAGTCTCTTTTTTTATCAGGGGTCACCACAGCAGAATGAACCGCCAACTTATCCAGCACATGTTTTACACAGCGGATGTTTTAGCATTCTATTTCTAAATATATTCACTTAATAAATAAATCTGTTTTGTTCAAATGCACTAAAATATATAACCTACATTCACTGAGAAATGGATAAAAATATTCAGTTATGCTGAGTCTCTCTTAACTGCAGCAATGTTGAATCACGACTGGAATTTAATTGTGAATAAAATCATGAAAAGCGTGCCAGTTATTTCTCTAGTGCTGTGAGTCAACCTTGACAGACGTGACACTGCCAGACGCCGAACGAAATCAGAGCACTTCACATAAGAGCACTCACTGATGCAGGAGAGCTTCCTCGCTTACACAAGACGCAAACGCTTGAGTGTGTGTGTGTGTGTGTGTCTTTAATGACACACGTCACCTCAAATCCTCCTAATGTTTGATTTGGAGTTCAGCCTGGTGTTGCGTTGCGTCTGCTGCTACTGTCTGCGCAAGTCTGGCATCTCCCAGCAGACTTGATCTCCTTCAGGAAGAGAAAAAGAAACAAAAATGAGAACACAAAGCAGAATATTTTGATATATTAACACTCCTGTTGTCTTAGAGTTCTGTAAACGCTTGTTCGTCCTTTAGAGCCAAAATGACACGAATTTATTAAACCCCTAAAATAAAGCAAGTAAATTAAAGTCCTCAAATCTCAGTTGCATGAAGAAACATCTTCATCACAAACCATGTGAATGTTTAGGTTTTTCCTCATCAGTGTGGAGTATTTCATTAATGTTTAATCACTCGTTTTTGACTAAAGTGAAAGGTATATTTTCTAAAGTTAAAAGTACTTGCAAAAGTGTCAAAAGTTTAGAAGGACAATATTCATAAAAGTTACAGAAGCAAATTCTTATTATGAGTGTGTTTAGGTGTGTGTGTGTGTTGAAGTGTGTATGTGTATCTGCAGTTTTTATGGTGTAAAAATTATGGTTGGTGGGTCAAAATTGACTCAAAAGGACAACCGAAATGTGTACGGCTTTCAAGAAAATATGAAAGATTCTTTTATTTTTTCTGTAGTTGGCGTCATTTTAGTCACACATTTTCAAGATGAAAAACATTGTTTAGGTTATTTTCCTGCTCTTAAAATGGTGCCAGAGTCATTTTGACTTTTAAGTGGGTAAACAAAACAACTAAATATTTAGTAAAGCTGACTTGATATATTACTCATTCATTCATTTTCTTTTCGGCTTAGTCCCTTTATTAACCTGGGGTCGCCACAGCGGAATGAACCACCAACTTATCCAGCATATGTTTTACACAGTGGACGCCCTTCCAGATGCAACCTATTACTGTAAAACATCCATACACGCTTATTCATGCTAATACACTTTAGCTTACCCAATTCATCAATAGCACGTCTTTGAACTTGTAGGGGAAACCTAAGGACCCGGAGAAAACCACCGCGAACACAGGGAGAACATGCAAACTCCACACAAAAGTGCCAACTGAGCCAGCCGTGGCTCGAACCAGCAACCTTCTTGCTGTGAGGCGATCGTGCTACCCACTGTGCCACTGTGACGCCCTTGATAAATTACTGGAAAAAATACATAAAAAAAATTAATTTATGGAAACATTAATAAATAGTTTGGAATTTTTATAATTTTTTTTAAACAAAACTGCATCACATCTTATTCATACTTGAATGTACTTAAAACTCATGTTTGCTCAAAAAAAGTATTCTATTTTTTTTGTAGTTTAAAAATATATATATTTTATTTATTTACTTAAATTAACGTTAAATTTCAGATGCAAAAAGGGTCATTTTTTAAGCGAAGATGAAAATAAAGAAAATGTTGAGAAAATGTGTTTTTAATTTTTAGGTATTGCTTCCTGATCGAAATAGACTGCTGATGTATTTGTGGGAAAAAAACAATTGATCAGCAAACATCAAAACTCAAAACATTACTATAATTCTTTAAACAGAGTTTCAAAATAAAGCAGCTTTGATTTTTTTTTTTTTTTTAAATTGTCAAATTCCTTGCTGTCGCTTTTGATCAATTTAATAAATTTTTGCATAAAAAATTGCAATAAAAACAGAAAAATTTAACTTTTGAATGGTACTCTGAAACAAAATACATGTGCAACTCAATAAATTACAAAACAATATGCACGTTAACACTACATGTCCATACTTTTAAGTAGTCCAACACATTTCTGTGTTCAAATCCTTTTGTAATAGTGTTAAGCATGGTTTCTTCACCGGTGTTTAATTTTTTTATGAACATTACCTTATTGTAGAAGTAGCTCAAACTCGCTCATTTTGAGGCGGGAACCAGTGGACATGCAACAACTTTAATTATAACATAAACACAAAACTTTCCATCTAGACCTCCTTCACGGGACTTGACATTTGTAAACACTCGCTCCAACGGGTTCGCATGGCTCTCGGTCCCGCCCACACTTGTCAGTGCTACCAAGCCAACCAATCACAGAGCTTGCGCTAAGCGTTGGTGTGACGTGTAGTTACATTTTTTGAGAGGTGCATGTCAGCGTCGGCCACGGTGAGGGCTATGAGTCCACGCGCAGGCTGTGCCGGGCATTTAAACTACATTCTAATTTTCGGAGATACTGAATTTGACGTTTTTATTAGCTGTAAGCCATAAACATCAAAATTAAAGTAAACACTTGGTATCATGCCATGTGTGCAATTTATCTATTTATCAATTCAAGTTTTGAATTGAATTACTGAAATAAATCAACTTCTTGATGATATACTAATTTATTTAAACGATAAATATAGCACAAGCAAGTCCACAAGTCTTTGGAGCGGCCTAGTCAAAGTCCTGAACTGAACCCAATTGAGATGCTATGGGATGAACCATAAAAAGGCAGTTCATGCGTTAAAAACCATTCAATGTGGCTGAATTACAATGACTTTGCAAAGATAATTGGGCCAAAATTCTTCCACAGTGCTGCAACAGACTCAGGGTGGCCCAATTATTTGGTTTAGGGGGGAAACACAGGGTAAGAAACTGTTCTTAAAAATATAAATAATTCATTTTAAAAGATGGGGGGAGCTTTACGACTTCAAACTTTTGTTAGATTTTTTCAAAATCCACTAAGGGCATCACAGTGGCGCAGTGGGTAGCAGAATCGCCTCACAGCAAGAAGGTCACTGGTTCGAGCCTCGGCTGGGTCAGTTGGCATTTCTGTGTGGAGTTTGCATGTTCTCCCCGTGTTGGTGTGGATTTCCTCCAGGTGCTCCAGTTTCCCCCACAAGTCCAAAGACATGCGCTATAGGTGAATTGGGTAAGCTAAATTGTCCGTAGTGTATGTGTGTGAATGAGTGTGTGCAGCTGGAAGGGCATCCGCTGTGTAAAACATATGCTGGTGGTTCATTCCGCTGTGGTGACCCCTGATTAATAAAGGGACTAAGCCAAAAAAAATTTAATGAATGAATAAATCCACTAAACAGCTTACTTTCAAGCATGGATTATACAAACACTCAGCCTTATAACAACAAAAAGAGACCATAATTTAATTTCGGCACAAACATACACACTTGAAAGTGCCAAACATCAAAACCTTCAGTTCCATTCCACTAAAAAAAAAGACTCTGTGGGCAAACAGCCTGGAGTTCGGAGCCATGGCAAACACAAACTCAACTCTCTCTCAGCTCTTGCTGATCTCAGCCTGAGGCTTATCTGTGTTTGAGACGCTACCATTGCAAACACTTCTACTACACACACATACACACACTTACTACAGTGATCTGTGCACTTAAATGCTATATGTGGAATCAGCCCACTCATGAAAACGGTACAAAAACAACAGTTTGGCCGAAACCCACAAATACATTGTTTTGATTATATAACAAAATCCCAATGCAACATTTTTTTCTAATGCTACATCGATCTGCATTGATTCTCTCAGTAGCCTTTGTGAAGAGCAAAGATAAAAGCAAAACAGAAAAACGACAAATCCACATGCAAGGCTTAATATTAACAGCCTAATAGAGTCACTTTGAGTTTCAGGCAAATTAAATGTTACATTAATTGATGATAAGCATGCAATTTTATGAGCGTTCCGTAATGCACTGAATCGATTTGTTGCAAATACTCTTGATTTTGCCACCAAGGTCAAGTTTATCTCTCATGGAGTTTCATTAGAGCTGTAGAGATTTCCAGGAGCTCCAGTTTTGGAATAATAACTTCTAACACTGATAATGTGATGTTGCTTAAGTGAAAGAAATAAACGTTCATACACTCTTGCTCACTTCGCTCTTTATTTACCTAATTTTTTTCTTTATATTTTAGCTATTATTTATAACAGTAAAAAATGCTGGGTTCAACACAATTCCTTGATGTTGTCCCAACACAAATAGATTAAGTTAGCTGAACTGTTTTTACAAAAGTGGATTGAACATAAGACAATTAAAGGCCCCGTGACGTGCTTTGGATTCTTGTTCGATGTTCGACGTAATCTCAACCGAAACACAAAGAGAGGGACATCGTGTGGCTCCCTTTTTTAAAAAAAAAACTATGTCGTTTTGATCACCGCTCTGCCAATCTTGAGCTCAATCACATGAAAAGCAAACCATGAGAAGCGTCTTGAAGGGAGCGGGGCTTGTCAGATACTAGAGAGCTTTTGATTGGTTATGCTTTGATGAAAAACTGTAGTGTGAGGTGACGTGAAAAAAAAAACACGTTGCTCCATTTAGGCGGACGTGACCAACTACAAGCTTTACATGTTTATATCTTCTAACGCAAATATTTCCACAGTTTTGGAGCACACTAGCTTATAGATATCTTAAAAATGAACAATACTGATATTGACATCTAAAAAACTTTCATTTAATTTCATAGAACTTTTAAGTTGTCCCCAAAAAAACCCTTAAGAATTGTGTTGATTCAGCTCATTTTAAATGAGTAGTTTGAACAAGCAGCAAAAATAATTTTTGGAGTGTGTATAAGTTGTTTATTACCTTGTCATTAATAGGTCATGAAAGACTAAACTGCATCTAATATTTTAAAATGTTTATTTTACCACACAAAAGACAATATAAGCATTTGTTACTTCTAGCTGTAGAGTATTTGTAGCTTTTTTGTTCTATTTTTGTCTGCAGGTTCTAAAGTCTACATCACTGCATGTCATTTCCTATGAAAAAGAAGCTTGTTTTTACTTTTAGGAGGTTCTGTGTGGCATAAAATATCATCCATGTAGTCTTTAACACAATTACCAGTCAATCCATCACATTCATTCACTTTGTGTCTTCACAGCTCTTTGATATATCAGGCTTTTATAAGCACTACCAAAAAAGCCTTGAAGTTATTAAAAAAAGAAGCAACATTATATTAATGTATTTTATTTGGGGTAAAAGGCATTGCAAATGGCTGTACATTTAAAAAATGTTGTGCATTAAAACAAAGCAAACATGGCCTATTAGGAAAGGGATTTAAAGGTCCTATGAAATTGAAATAAAGGTTTTTTTAGATTTTAGTATCAGTATGTTAGTTTTACAGATATCTATTATATAGTGTGGTGCAAAACAGTAAGACAAATCATGTGTAAAGATATTAACATGTTATAAACATTCAAAGCTTGCAGTTTGTCACTTCCACCTAACCAACAATTTTTTTTTCAACGATCAACGATTTTTTTTTCACATCCCGCCATACATAATTCCCATAAGTTTCCCATCAAATCTTGACCAATCAAATGCTTTTTAGTATCTGCCAAGGCCCGCCCCTTCTAGATCCTTCTCATTTGCTTTTCATTTGAGCTCAACCACTCTAACTGGCAGAGCTGTGATTGGGTGTTTTTTTAAAAGGGGAGGAGCTACTCTATTCCTCACCATCTTATGTTTCAGTTGAGATTACGTCAAACATTGAATAAAAATGCACATTTAAAAGCTCTTCAGGAGACCTTTAAAACTATATCACAATATTTCTGGTGTTTATCGCGATAAAGATATCATTTACATTCACTGGCAATGACAATAATTTATATTTATTCCCAGAAAGAAAAACAAGACTGCTGTAAGAACACACTTTCTCATTCATACTAGACACTGGAGGGCGCCTCATGCATTATCCACATGGAAAACCTAACAGTCAATTTTCACATTTCCAGGTTTCTCAGCAGCGAAAGTCATTATAGTTGTGTAAACTTAGAGCGCA